>NC_080179.1:19630029-19930029 GCF_950295315.1 Erinaceus europaeus | reverse complement strand
AAGAAGCAAAATTATACTTCCTCGGAAACAGTGTAACAAGAGTTTCTGCAAAGGAATGCAAAATGTTGGCTGGTTTTGTAAGCAAAATTGCCACTGGTATGCGCCCTCAAATCCAGTCCCATCACTCCCTGGCCGTATCCCACTCAGGGATTGCATGGTCAGAGCTCATAAAAATAGAATGGCACTGCTGTAGATCAGGTGGTCTTCTCCCCTGTCCACCCTCCAAGATATATGCATGCTTTAAGAATGGAAGAGAACTAGCTCTCAGGATTAGCAAATGATGCCAGAGGATACGATAAAGCAGTCTGTCCCCTTTACTGGCTGAGGGCAAATGACAAGGGCTATCTCATTAACTCAGTTTCCATAGCTACTTTCACTTCAAATTGTAGCCTCCATTGTAGACTAAAGCCACTGGAGCAATAGCTAACTACTAATAGAATTGATGTTTTTTTTTTTCACTATGCTTCATGGAAGAATGCAAATATCTTCCTCTGGGGAGTTCCAAGACAGCTGATCAATCTGAAAGCAAAATTATATCTTAAGGGTTGGCAAAATGTGTCTAAGGAGAACCACACAGTACATAGTCTTTGTGGGCTACATGTGATCTCTGCTGCAACTAATCAGCATTGCAGAAAAGCTCCAAAGTAGTCATAGACAGTGTGTTAGCAAAAGTTGTGTCTGTGCTCCAATAAACCCTTCGTTTACAAAAACAGGCAGTGAGTAGATTTGGTCAATTAGTGTCATTTGCTGATACTGGCTTTACTACTCTGACAATGACTGAGAAAAGATGACCCTCAAATTGTCCTGTCAAAGCAATCTGTACTGCTGGAAGCCATAGCAGTGGTTGCTCTTTGCAGAATCTGAAAGCTTGGAAACAGTATTATATTTGAGACAGAGCATGAAGAAACTTCTGGGTTACTGGTCACATTCTGCTTCATGATGTAGATGCTGGGAAAATTTGTTGAGCTTTGTGAAACTTCTTTTATGAGTTCTATACATTTCTGTGTGTATTTGGTAGTTCAATAAACTATTTTTTAAAAGAACTGACTCACTTTAAAGAAATTTATTTTTAAAATTAAGTAAAATAAGGGATCGAGTGGTAGAACACCGTGGTAGAGTATACATGTTACAATGCACAGGGACCCAGGTTCAAGCTCCAGGTCCTTATATTCTGTTTAACTAAATGCCAATGGATATGTGGCTTCCTTCTTTCTTTTGCCTATTGTGAGTAGGGGTGCTGAACACTGGTGCACCCAGTTGAGTGCATGTTACAATGCACAAGGATCTGGGCTCAAGCCCTTGGTCCCCACATGTAAGAGGAAAGCTTCAGGAGCAGTGAAGCAGGGCTGCAGCTATCTCTCTCCCTCCTCTCTCCCTCTCTCTGTCTCTCTCTCTCTTTTCTTCTGCCTCCAGGGTTATCGCTGGGGCTCAGTGCCTATACCACAAATCCACTGCTCCTGGAGGCTATTTTTTCCCTTTTGTTGCCCTTTTGTTTATTGTAGTTGTGATTGTTATTGTCATTGTATCATTGTTGGATAGGACAGAGAGAAATCGAGAGAGGAGGGGAAAAAAGAGAGCAAAAGAGATAGACACCTGTAGACCTGCTTCACTGCTTGTGAAGTGACCCCCCTGCAGGTGGGGAACCGGGTTCTCCAACTGGGATATTTAAGTCAGTCCTTGCGCTTTGTGCCATGTACGCTGAACCCGCTGTGGTACTGCCACCCACCCCACTTCCCCCTTCTCTCTCAATTTTTCTGTCTCTATTCAATAATAAATAAATAAATATTTTAAAAGAAAAATCATTTGAGAGGAGCTAGACAGTGGTGCACGTATTACAATATGCAAAGACCTGGGCTCAAACCCCGTGCCCTTGCCTGGAGGAGGGAAAGTGAGAGGTAGAGTCAAGATGGCTGCTTGAAGACAACATCTTGGTTGATTCTCCTCAAAATAATCGCTTCAAATTCTGGCAATTCTACATGGAAGCATGATGTCCAGGCCAGTAGGAGAGAAGCCATAGAAGAGAGGACAAAGAGAAACCATGGTGGGAAATTACAACCCATCTATGAAAATTGCCAAAAGGGTGCTGAAAAGGACAAAGGAGAGCTGGGTGGTGAGTATCCCACTGAACCCCCCAAAACCATCCCCCAGGCCAGAGGTGGCTTATTTGGGAAATAGGAACAGCCCAAAAGAGCCCCCACCTCACCCTGCTTGGAATCAAACTCCTCAAACAAGATTCCCAGGCTGAACCTTCCATGTGAGCAGTGAAGCAGTGTTGCAGGTTTCTCTCTTTCTTTGTCCCTCTTTATAACCCCCTTCCCTCTCAGTTTGTCTCTATCCATTAAATGAATGAATGAATGAATGAATATTTAAAAAAAAGAAAAACCATCTGAGAATCCTGCTGGGGTTCTCTTATAAATGACTCTGGGCTCTTCTTGTTTTTAAAATTCCTTCTGTATTTTAAATTTTTTTTCCTTTACTGTTTTAATTATTGTATGTTATGCTGTGTTTCAGTTTGGGTTTATTTTGTTTGTTTGAAACTCTTAGGGGAAATTCTCAACCTTTTTTTTTTTTCTTCTTTTACCAGAGTTATTGCTGGGGCCCCATGCCTGCATTGGTTCATAGCTCTAAGTGGACTTTTTTTTTTTTAAGGTAGAAGGGGAATGAGAGAGAAAAAAGATAGAGAGACAGTGAAGAGAGACATCTCAGCAACACTCTACCACTCACAAGGCTTTACCCATGAATGTGCTCCTTTGTGGTGGCCAGGGTCTCAAACCTGGGTCATCTTGCATGGTAAAGTGTGTGCTCTACCAGGTGAACTATTTCCTAGGCTTCTCAGTCATTACTTTTTATTTTTTGTCTCCAGGATTATTGCTGGGGTTCGGAGCCTGCGCTAGAAATCTACTGCTCCTGGAGGCCATTTTCCCCTTTTGTTGCCGTTGTTGTTGTTGTTATTATTGTTGTTGCTGCTGTCGTTGTTGTTGGATAGGACAGAGAGAAATGGAGAGAGGAGGGGAAGACAGAGACGGGGAGAGAAAGACAGACACCTGCAGACCTGCTTCACCGCCTGTGAAGCGACCCCCCTGCAGGTGGGGAGCCGGGGCTCCAACCGGGATCCCTACGACTGTCCTTGCGCTTTGCGCCACGTGCGCTTAACCCGCTGCGCCCTTGCTTCTTCCAATAAACATTCTGTTACTTTCTCCTTTTTTCTGGCACACCTGTGATGTCAATGTTGTTCCTGTT
Source organism: Erinaceus europaeus (assembly GCF_950295315.1). NCBI lineage: Eukaryota > Metazoa > Chordata > Mammalia > Eulipotyphla > Erinaceidae > Erinaceus > Erinaceus europaeus. The sequence continues at coordinate 19,926,789 of NC_080179.1, read as the reverse complement.
TATTGTTGTCTCATAGCGTTTTTATATTATCTTTATTAGTTTTAGTTCTATTTTTCTTTTTACGTACATTTTTCTGGTTTCCTCTACCCATCGTTCTGCTTATCCCTTTGAACTTTGACTTTTGTCTTTCTCCTGGTGGATTCTTATTGTATTCTTTCTCTTTCTGAAATGTGTTGTGATTTCTCATACTTTCCCCTCATAATTTCTGACTTTATGGAAACTTTCTTTCAGTGAACTTTTCGTTTTAGTGAGCACCATCAGGACTATAGCTTTAAAGTTCTCTTTTAAGAAGCTTGGGGGAGTCGGGCGGTAGTGCAGTGGGTTAAACGCATGTGGCACGAAGTACAAGGACCTGAGTGAGGATCTGGGTTCGAGCCCCGGCACCCCACCTGCAGGGGAGTCGCTTAACAGGCAGTGAAGCAGGTCTGCAGGTGTCTATCTTTCTCTCCCCCTCTGTCTTCCCCTCCTCTCTCTATTTCTCTCTGTCCTATCCAATAACGACTACATCAATAACTACAACAATAAAACAAGGGCAACAAAAAGGAAAATAAATAAATATATATATATATATTTAAAAAAAGAAGAAGCTGATATGGCAGGGAGTCGCATGGTAGTGCAGCGGGTTAAGCGCAGGTGGTGCAAAGTGCAAGGACCAGTGTAAGAATCTGAGTTCAAGCCCCAGGCTCCCCACCTGCAGGGGAGTCGCTTCACAGGTGGTAAAGCAGGTCTGCAGGTGTCTATCTTTCTCTTCCCTTCTCTGTCTTCCCCTCCTCTACATTTCTCTCTGTCCTACCCAACAAGGACAACATCAATAACAACAATAATAACTACCACAAGGGCAACAAAAAAGAATACATAAATATATATTTAAAAAAATAAAAAAAGAAGCTAACATGGCTCTGTTGAGTTGGGGTTTTCTTCAAGTTGCCGTCTTGGTCCATGGTAATTCCCCCTGCTTTCTCATTATGTTTGGTGCGCTATAAGGACCTGAACCTGCAGGGGTCTGTGTTTACATTAAGTCTGGGCAATGACCAGCGCTTCACAGTCACAGTGCTTAACAGAGGCTACATTCCTAACCTAAGGTTGAGCCAATCTGGGTACTGGTCAGAATTCTGAAGTTCCAAGTGCTCAGCAGACTGTGGGGAACAGAACCTGTGAGGTGGTGGATTTGAAATGGAGGCTCCTACTAGAATCCACCTCCAGGTTCTTCTCTTATGAAAACTGAAATGCGTTACGGTTTCCATCTCTACAGAAGTCTTAAATAAGGATGCCGATATGTCCCACCTAGTTTACAACTTTCAGTTCCCCACTGTTGTAAAGTTGTAGGCACAAAACCATAATCAGATCGGGGTATGGGGTGCTGAGACTTTGATACAACCTGTCCCCTGCAAATCAATTACAGTCCTGTACAACTGAGATCTCTTCCTGATTATAGTTTGTTGTAATGGTGAGGGGCTTCCCCCCCCCCCCCCCCGAGGGAAGATATCTCTGTGAACCTACTGCCTGGATGCTCACCTTTTGTCCTACACTATGGTGGCTTGTTTGAAATTCAGGTCTTTTTCTATGTAGGTTTTCCTTGTATTGCTGTAGTTTTGCTACTACCGTTGGCAGAGGAAGGCACAGGTCCTCTCTATTCAGTTACCCTGGTTCCACTCTTTCCTGCTTTCGATTCTTTTGCTTATCTACCTGGAGGAATACTAGATCATATGGTAGTTTCATTATTAATTATTTGAGGAACCCTCTTTTCCATAGAGGTTGTATTATCTTATGATTCCAACACTGCATAAGAATTTTATTTATCGATATCATATCCTCACCAATGCCTGATATTTTCTGGTTTTGTAATATTAGCATAGATCAACTTCTTTTCTTCATAAATTCTTTTAAATGTAAATACAATGCATCACAATACTATATAAGTTACAGATGTAATGAATTTTTCTGGAAGTTACTTTTGAAGGTTAGAAAGATTTTATCCTAAATTGAATCCTAAATATTAAAGACCTCCAAAAGAAATATCTTAATCTTTATTGAAATGTATGTTTGGTTTATCTTAAAAGACCAACATTTTGATATGATTTTATCATCTTCACTCAAAGTTTTTAAATTGTTGAAATGAGATGCATAATGGTATATGATGCATAGTGCAAAGAAATTTAAAAGTTATGTTTCAATTTCTTATTTTTTATATTTATTTATATTTATTTTTCCCTTTTTATTGCCCTTGTTTTTTATTGTTGTTGTAGTTATTATTGTTGATGATGTCGTCATTGTTAGGACAGAGAGAAATGGAGAGAGGAGGGAAAGACAGAGGGGAAGAGAAAGATAAGACACCTGCAGACCTGCTTCACCACCTGTCAAGTGACTCCCTTGCACGGGGGGGGGGGGGGGGGGGGGGGGGGGAGCCAGGGGCTTAAACTGGAATCCTTATGCCATCCTTGTGCTTCACGCCACATGTACTTAACCTGCTATGCTACTGCCAGACTCCCTCAGTTTCTTATTTTAACGATATGAGAAGCCACCCATGTGAATCTGCCAGAAAGAAAAAATAATGATTCTACTACCAAAAGAATAAGAAAAAGCAAATGAATATATGGTTTATTTCATTAATGTAGGTCAGACTGTACTGTGGAATAACTGGAAATTTACCTACATGGTGCATGTGGATTGGCATAGTTGTAGAAGCTAAAGACTTTTCTGCGGGGAAATTGTGCAGATGCAGTCACATCTGCCATGTTGTCCCCTCAAGCTATTGCCAGTTCCCATGAGAGTTGGGACATTCTCGGAGTGCCTTTCCCAACCAATCCTGTCCCAGCTCATCACTCCCGGTTTTTTGCCCTATAAAGCCCTCTTCTTCCGCCCCTCGCTCTCTTGCCTGCTTTTCACTTCTGTGATTAGACTCAGGGAAGGGTGCAGCACGAGGCGGCCATTTTGGCTAGCTCCATGTGGCCCGAACTGCTGCACTCTCACCCAACTCTGAGGTGCCGGTGCTAATAAAGAATTGTGCTCCCTCTCCGCTGCGGCTCTCCTCTCTCTCTCTCCTCCACGTCGCAGCACGACACTTTTCAAAGTAGTAACAAAATTATGAAGAAAAGAAATTAAAGTGTAGAGTGAACCAATGCAAGGACAATCAAAAGTCAGGTTCTCGAAGCTATAAAATTAGTGCCTACCATGGATAGACATGGGCTCTAGGTCAGATCAATGGGGTTTACAGTTAACAGTACTTATATACTTTTCCCATATTCAGGAGCTACTCTCTGGCCTGATCCAGTTTTCTAGCCCTATTTCCAACCCAACACCATCTCCCCAGACAATATGTTCAGCCCACTTGCATGCTAGCTATCTGGCTCAGGTAAATTAGTAAAGTTATGGGCCCCTTGGACTATACGTCAAATAGACTTCCTAGCGTCTTCCAACATGAAGACCTCTAATCTCATCTGGATATTCTTATCTTTAGGTTCCTGATTATTAAACCATCTGTGCCCGACTAGGGCTCTGGAGATAGAAACAGGCTGGGGGTATGGATCAACCTACCAATGCTCATGTCCAGCAGAGAAGCAATTACAGAAGTCAGAAGCTTCCACTTCCTGCACCCCATAATGATCCTGGGTCGACAGTCCCAGAGGGTTAAAGAATAGGGAATCTTCCATCCAACAGGAGGGATGTGAATTCTGGTGGTGGGAATTGTGTGCAATCGTACCCCTCTTATCCCACAATCTTGTTGGTCATTATTAAATCACTAATAAAAAAAAATTAGAGAGTCAGGCGGTAGCACAGCGGGTTCAGCGCAGGTGGTGCAAAGTGCAAGGACCAGCCTAAGGATCCTGGTTCAAGCCCCCGGCTCCCCACCTGTGGGGGAATCACTTCACAGGTGGTGAAGCAGTTTGTAGGTGTCTATCTTTTTCTCCCCCTGTCTCCCCCTCTTCTCTCCATTTCTCTCTGTCCTATACAATAACGACAACAGCAATAACAACAACAATAATAACCACAACAATGAAAAACAAGGGCAGCAAAAGGTAAAATAAATAAGAAAAAAAAATTAGTGCCTACCTTGCTCTTCTAGAGTGACTTGCACAGCTGAGTTTTCCATTACATTTTTCCTGGCTTCTTCTTCTTCTTCCTTAGACCACTGCATATGATCCCTATCAAAGAATAAAAATAATAAACAGGCCGCATGGTTGGAGGTGGTAGAAAAAGAATGGCAAGGTACACGGTTTTTATCTACCTTAGACATGGGATGCAAATCGATGCCATGTCAAATGTGTCAGATGTGCCTTCTGATAGTGCGGGGACAACAACAGAAATATCACGGTTCTCTGGTAAAATCTGGGTATACTGTAGTCCCAGTCACCTTTTGGAAATGACTGGGAGAGTAATGTTCCAGGAGTTGTATGGTGAATATTTATTTGGATGTTGTACGGTTTACTGTGTTCACACTAAGGCTAAATTTATTTGCCTTTTGGTTAATTTAGGGAGAATATTATTTTTTAATAAAAAATTTACTTACTTCATATGGGATAGGGAAAGTTTCCCATGAGAAAGAAAGACAGGGAAACCAGAGTACCACTCTGGTATATGCAATACTTGGATCAAACCAGAAGTCTTGGGCAGGCAATTCTTGCACTCCACCAACTTGAGCCATTTTCCAGGGGCCTGAGGAGAATTCTTTAGCAGTGTTTTTAATGGCACTCTATAAAAATATATTAATAGTGGACCAGGAGGTAGCGCAGTGATAGAGCTTTGGACTCTCAGTCCTGAGTTCGATCCCCGACAGCACATGTGCCAGAGTGATGTCTGGTTCTTTCTCTCTCCTCCTATCTTCCTCATTAATAGATAAATGAAACCTTTAATATACACATATATATTAAAGGTACAATGTACTATTTTGTATTACTTGTATTAAAATACTTTGTGGAAGTTGCTTCCAATATGTGAAAGGTATTCTGCTTTGTTCTGTTTTCCTCCGTCAAGATTATTACTGGAGCTTGATGCCTAAACAACTTCACACAGCCATTTTTTCTTTTTCTTTCTGTTTTTATAAAGGATGAGAGAGCAAGGGAGAGAGACAGAGAGAAGGAAAGACACATGAAACACTGCTTCACAGTTGTGAAGCTTCCGCTACTTGAACCCAGGGCATTGCTCATGATAATGTATGTACCAACTGTGCCACCACCCAGCTCCTGATGTGTGAAAGCTTTTTTATCTTAAGTAGTCATATTTGCTTATTCTTTCGTTAATTTCTCTTGTCCATGAGGTTGGATGCCCAAATACATCTTTGATACTAAGGTCCTAAGGTGTTTTACCAATGATTTTTTTTTCTATGCATTTTATAGTTTCAGGTTTAATATCAAAGTCTTGAATCTACTTTGAGTTAACCTTGGTATATGATTCCTAGTAATTTCTCTCCAGTGAATTTATGCAAAGGGAACAAAGACTGAAAGTGCATAGATCTGAAGAGATCTAAGTATACTTATGTTCACAGCACAATTTGTAATACCTCAAACTTGGAAGCAACCTGGATGCCCAACAACGGATAAGTGGCTGAGACAGTTGGGGTTCTTCTTTATTTTTTCCCCTTTATTTATTTTTGTTTCTTTCTTTATTTTTGAAAGCTGTGGTTCTTATATACAACGTACTACTTCTCAGATAAGGTCAGGGTCTGGTGGTGGTGCACCTGGTTGAATGCTCTTATTATAGTGCGTAAGGACCAGGATTCAAGGCCTCAGTCCCTACCTGCAGGAAGGAAGCTTCATTATTGGTGAAGCAGGGCTGAAGATGTCTCTCCTTCTCTCTCCCTATTTCTGTTCCCTCATGATTTCTCTCTGTCCCTATCCAAAATATATAAATAAGTATTTTTAAAAAAATGATAAAGTTACCACCTGCAGGAGGAATGCTTCACAAGTAGTGAAGCAGGTCTGCAGGTGTCTAAGTTTCTCTCTTCCACTGTATCTCCCCTCCCACCTCGATCTCTCTCAGTACAGAAGCCAGACCTCCCACCTTGTGCACCCCGTACAAATCTTTGGTCCATACTTCTAGAGGGATAAAGAATATGGAACCTTACAATGGAGGGGAGAGGATTTTGGTGGTGAGAAATGTATGGAATTGTACCCCTCTTATCCCACAGTCTTGTTGATCATTATTAAATAACTTTAAAAAATAAAAATAAATAAATGATATGGGCATCTCCTTTGCCTTATCTTGGAATGAACTTGATGAAATCATGTTAAATGTCATTAGCCAAAAGGAGAAGGATGAGTACTGAATGGGCTTGCAGACAGGTAGAACTTAAGAAAGAAGAAAGGGGAAAACACAATAAAATGTGGGTTGAGTGTGGCATACTGTACCCTACAAGGACTCTGGGAAAGGGAAGAATGAAAGGGTCTGGAGAAATTGTTGGAGTCCTGGTGCAAGTCATGAAAAAGGATCAAAGTTGGGTGTGGGAGTGCTCTGCAGACTGCTATCATGGAGATAGGAGAAACTGTACCCACCTGGGACAAATGTACTAGAAATACTATCCTCCCCAGTAAGATGATTTTAAAAAATATTTTTGGTATGTGGTGGTAAGTTATGGTCTACTTTCAAACTTCTTATGTGGCTATCGAGTTTGCCCAACATCTTTTGTTCACTTTCCTTTATTTTCCCCATTAAATGATTTTGGCTTCTTTGTCATCTATTAAATTTTCATAGATAGGTGGTTTTATTTCTAGGCCCTCTGTTATGGCCCATCAATGTGAGTACCTGTTTTTTGTTCACTCTGTTTTAATTGCTACTATTTGAATTATACTTGGAAGACAGGAAGTATAATACCTTGACTGGTTTTTGCTTTTTTTTTTTTTTTTTTTTTTCCTTTTCTCTCAGAATTGGTTTGTCTATTCATGGTTCTTTGTGACTTCACACAAATTTTACAATTGTTTGTCCTATTTCCTTGAAGCAAATAATTGCAATTTTGATAGGGATTGCACTGAATCCATAAGTAGTTTTAGGTATAATGGTTACCTTAACAACATTCTCCCCTCGGTATTTATCCAAAGAGAAAAGAAAATCTATTCAAAGAGATCTCTGTACACTATGTTCATGTCAGTGCTATTTATAACAAGCCAAACATGGAAATAACTCAGATTCCCAACAACAGATGAATGGCTAAGAAAGTTGTTGTATAAATAAACAATGAAATAACTACTCAACTATTCAAAATGATGACATAGGAGGAGGTGCCCTAGGCTGGGGGAGTGACTCTCAGACACCTAGAAACCAATTATGAGTAGATGAAGTGTTGTGCCTGTGTGCTATTGACTGCACTATAAATAGTTAACTTTCAATTCAAAAAAGACATTGAAATCATCTCCTTTGCCTCATCATGGACAGAATTTGAAGGAAACATGTTAAGTGATATCAGTCAAGAGGACAAGGACAGATACCAGATGATCTCTCACTTGCAGGTAGAATTTAAGAAACAAGGAGGTAAAGGTATAAATTCAGGGTGAAAACTGGACAATATACGGTCTATTGTGGCAAGGCCAAGGATGGGCAGAGAAGAGGTGAGAGGTGAGAGGGCCCCAGTGACCCAATACACAATGGAGGGGGAGGACCTGAGTTAGCAGTAGGAATGGTGAGCAGACACCATCACAGAAGAATGAGATTATGACAATGACTGTCTTTTAAATCATTATTTCCTTAAAGAAAACATAAACTATTTATTCTTCAAGTCTGGGAGATAGTATAATGGTTATGCAAAAAACTTTCATGCCTAAGGTCCTAGGTTTAATCCCCAGCACCACTAGGGAGGGGATGGGATATGGAGTTCTGGTGGTGGGAATTGTGTGGAGTTGTATCCCTCTTGTCCTATGGTTTTGTCAGTGTTTCCTTTTTATAATAAAATAAAACAAAACAAAATAAAATAAAATGACTTCAAATTGGCAATCAGATTGAAAAAAAAAGCAGCTGAAAAGTGCTCTGGGGGAAAAAAAATATTCTTCTTCCAATCAATGAACAGGAGGTACCCCCCATTTCTTTTTGTGTGTCTCTTTTTTTTAGTAGCATCTTATTTTTTAAACTTCTATATTCTTCATTTTATTTATTTATTTATTTATTTATTGGATAGAGACTGTCAGAAATTGAGAGGGTAGGGAAGATAGGGAGGGAAAGAGACAGAGACACACCTGCAATGCTGCTTTACCACTTGCAAGGCTTTCCACCTGAATGTGGGGACCGGGGCTCGAACCTAGGTCCTTGTGCGCTGTAACACGTGCACTCAACCAGGTGCGCCACTGCCCAGCCCCTTAATAGCATCTTATAATTTTCACTGCAGAAGTCTTTTAACTCTTACTCCAGGGTATTCTGTCTTTTTTTTGGGGGGGGAGGGGGTTCAGTTGTGAAGTGGATTGCTTACTTCATTTTCTTTTCTTCTGACTCATGATTTGTGGCATTTGCAAAGATGCCAGTTTTATGTATATTGATTTTGTATCCTGCTATTTTACTGAATGCACTGATTATTTTTTTAAAGAGAGACAGAGGCAGGAGTAGGGGTGGGGGAGAGGGAGGGTGAAAGAAGACATAGAACCCAAGTTTCCTTCATTGTGGTGGGAGCTGGGCTCAGACATGGGACCCACATGGCAATGCAGCACACTATCCAAGTGAGTTTTTTGCTGGCCCTGAATTGAGTTTCTAATAGCTTTTGGTGGAGACTTTCTATGTAAGTGTCATGTCATCTGCAAATAGTGATAGTTTAGCTTCTTGCTTTTTCAATTTGGATTCTTTAATATCCTTTTCTTTCTCTCTCTCTCCCTTCCTCCCTCCCTTTCTTTCTTTCTTTCTTTCGCCTCCAGGGTTATCACTGGGGCTCGGTGCCAGCACTATGAATCCACTGCTGGAGGCTATTTTTCCCATTTTTGTTGCCCTTGTGGTTGTTATTGTTATTGTTGTTATAGCTGTTGTTGCTGTTGGATAGCCCAGAGAGAAATTGAGAGAAGGGAAGACATAGAAGAGGAGAGAAAGATAGACACCTGCAGACCTGTTTCACTGCCTGTGAAGCAACCCCTCTGCAGGTGAGGAGCTGGGGGCTAGAACCGGGATCCTTATGCGGGTCCTTGAGCTTTGCACCATGTGCACTTAACCCGTTGTGCTAGTGCCCAGCCCCCTAATATCCTTTTCTTAACAAATTGTTCTGGAAAACAAAACTACATTGAACTGTAGTGGTGTGACCAGACAACCTTGTTTATTTCTGCATGTTAGGGAAAAGGCTTTCATTTTTTTCTCCATTGAGAAAAATACTGGTTGTGGGTTTAGTGTACTGGCTTTGTTATGTTGAAGAATGTTCCTTTTCTTCCCAGTTTCTTAAGCATCTTTAAATGGGTGTTAAATCTTGGCAAATGTTTTTTCCATGTGTATTGATAGAATCATGTGGTAAACATTTTTCTAAACAATAAAAAGAAATCACACATCCAAAATTCAAGTTCCACATTCTCTCTTGGTAACTAGGAAAATCCCTAACTTTATTTATATATTTGTAGCTTTTTCACTGATGTGATATGAGTAAATAAGGAAAAAAAAACTTGAGGTGCATCATGATGACTGATGTTGACAGAGATGTGCATGAAACTGAGAATATGGACAGCTTACATAAGAAATAAGGAAGAAGTTCATTTAGATTCGTTCTCTAGGTAACAGCAGATGACGTTGCGGGCTAGGAAATGAGGTGGATTTCAGATATTGGCAGCTTTGTGGTGTGAAAGACACTCTCATGTACAGATGGGGTAGGAGAGCAACTAGAAGACTCTAGCAGTAACGAGTACCAAAATCAAAGTGCTAACACTGGAAAACAGAAAGGAAGAAAAAGAAAGAGGGACGCTGTAACTATAGGCGGGTCCTAGAAATTAACTAGATCTAGGAGAAAGAGGAGCAAGCTCACGTGATAAATGGATCCAGGTTCTCAAAACAAAACCAAGTATGGAGGAAAGAGGGGGGTATCAGTGATAGAACAAGGAGTTGCCTCGGGTGAAAGTATGATAAGCGTGCTACTATTTTAAGCCATGTTTGTGCAATCAGATATAAGAGGGTATACTGTGACTTGGCTATAAATACAACATTGAAAGGTGAGAGGCAGCTTTCTTTTAGGAAGGATTAAAACTGGTATACCAAAGTCACAGGAAAAGCAAATGATATATAAAAGTTAGATTTTTTAGATTAAAAAAAATTAACCAGCATCATTTCAAATAAAACCCAATCATTTAAAATCCAAATAGTCATTAAACAGCTTTATTCCTTGCTTTAGTATAGAGATTAGTAAAGGTTTTTTTTATTTTTAACTTTATAATTTAGAACTGGGAACTATACTTTTTATACTGTATGCACAAATACAAGTTATATACATTTAAACAGAATATTATTACAAGACTGTTATATTAAAGGCAGTAAATCATTTACTGAAAAATTAGTATTACAAAAGCTGGTGACACATTTCTCATCTATGAATAACTACAATCTGTAAGAAAAAAAAACCACTTTCTTAAAGAGATCCAAGGTGTGGGACAATGGGAATATAAGTGGTCTTTTTCTTAAAGCACTTCTTCTAAACTATTAATTAGTTCAACTTGCTTCTTCCTGAATACTTATTAGTTTTAGTTATTTCTTCAATTGTTGTAACTTCCTTATATTATTATTTAAGTTGCTTAATTTTCTTAACCAAGTAAGGGGACTATTATGCTCTATGCCCTTATAGAACAGACTTTTCCAGTGTAGAATTTCAAAATCCCCAAAGAAACATAAAATACTCATGTTGCATTTATGGAAACTTCCACCAGACCTGCTACTTTATGGTAGAAAAAAAAAAAAAAGAATGAAAGAAAGAAAGAGAGAAAGAGAGAGAGAGAGAAAGAATGGAAGGAAGGAAGGAAGGAAGGAGGAAAAAGAAAGAAAGAAAGAAAGAAAGAACAGAAAATTTGTACTGAGTAGGGTGTACTGCACCAAAGTGAAAGACTCTAAATAGGATGTACAGAGATGAAGAGGGTGTTGGGGGGTCTTGGTGTATGATGATGGAGAAAGACCTAAGCTGGAGGGTAATATTACTCTACAGACACCTACCACAGGAAGCTGAGAAAATACACCCATGTGTCAACAACCACACTGTGATGTAAGCCAGTAACCCACCACTAAAATGAAAAAAAAAAAAAAAAAGTATGAGGTCCTGAGTTTGGTCACAAGCATTGAATATGTAGAGTGATGCTCTACTTTTCTCTCTCCCCTCATTACTAAATAAATAACTTTTTAAAAATCAGATATTCGGCCAAGGAGATAGCACATAGAATTTGAAAGTAGAAGCCCTAGGTTCCGTTCTTAATACCCCCAACAGCCAGAACTAAGAGTCATTCTTCTCATAAAAAACAGACCCTGGCGAGTCGGGCGGTGGCGCAGTGGGTTAAGCGCACGTGGCGCAAAGCGCAGGGAGCGGCGTAAGGATCCCGGTTCGAACCCCAGCTCCCCACCTGCAGGGGAGTCGCTTCACAGGCGGTGAAGCAGGTCTGCAGGTGTCTATCTTTCTCTCCTCCTCTCTGTCTTCCCCTCCTCTCTCCATTTCTCTCTGTCCTATCCAACAACAAAGCAACGTCAACAATGGCAATAATAACCGCAACGAGGCTGCAACAAAAAGGGGAAAAAATGGCCTCCAGGAGTGGTGGATTCACGGTGCAGGCACCGAGCCCGGCAATAACCCTGGAGGGAAAAAAAAAAAAAAAAACAGATCCTAAAACTGTGAAAGGATTCTAACTAGAAGACTACATTCATATTGATAATATAAAAATGATATTGAAATAATAGAGTGAAGAAATAACTGTATTAGATTTCATTACTGTAAGAAGTCAGCTTTTTTTTTTTCCCCTATTAAGACAGACATCAAAGAGGTTCATAAGCCTTTAAAACAATGACACTTTTGCACTACATTTTGGGGGAGCAGATATATTTACAGTAAAATTTACAATTAATTTTATTATGTGATAACTTATTACTATTGTTTTAAATGACTTGATAAATATTTTAATAACTCGTTTTATTTCCAGTATGGAAAATACCAACAGATCCGGAGTAGGGTGGTAGCGAGAGGGTTAAGTGCATATGGCATGAAGTGCAAGGACTGGCTTAAGGATCCTGGTTCGAGCTCCCTGCTCCCCACCTGCAGGGGAGTCACTCCAAAGGCGGTGAAGCAGGTCTGCAGGTGTCTATCTTTCTCTCCCCCTCTGTCTTCCTCTCCCCTCTCCATTTCTCTCTGTCCTAGCTAACAACGACATCAATAACAACAACAGTTATAACTACAACAACAATAAAAAAGGGCAACAAAAGGAAAAATAAATATTAAAAAAAAATAAAAGATAAAAGAAAATATCAATAGATCTAATCCACATAAAAGGTTTATTGGACCTTCAATGATTTAAGAGTATAAAAGGGTCTGGGACCAAAATAGTTTTAAAACATTACTCTAGAACATCTTAAAAATAAGTTATATATACTTAATAATTATACATTTAATTGTTATTATTTAATTATATATAAATAAGTTACATATATATTATAGTTAAAGTCAGTAGAGAAAATAAAAGAACATATCATATATGTAAAGTTACCAGAAAGATAATAAGGTAGTACTAATCATAATCCTATCAGGATCATGTATTGTCTTGATTTTTTTCTCTCTCTCTCTAGAGGTATCTTCTTTAAATTAGTAGTCTTTCTTTTTCTTTTCTTTCTTTTTTTTTTTTTTAATTTTTTGCCACCAGTGTTATTTCTGGGGTTCAGTACCATGAATCTCTTGGTCCTGGTGGCCAATGTTCTTTTCTTTTCTTTTCTTTTTCTTTTATCTTTTCTCCTTTCTTTTTTACATGACAGAAAAGGGGGAGATAGATAAGGAGAGAGAGACAGAGACAGAGAGAGAAACACTTGCTGCACTGCTCCACTGCCTGTGAAGTTTCTCCCTTACAGGTGTGGACTAGGGCCTTGAACTTGAGTCCTTTCACATGGTACATGCTTTACTGGGTGCACCACTGCCACGCTCCTAATTTGTATCTTTTTTTTTCTTTTTTAAAAAAGCTTTATTTATTTATTTGTTTGTTTTTGCTTCCAGGGTTATTGCTGGGGCTCAGTGCCTGCACTACAAATCCACTGCTTCTGGGGGCTATTTTTTCCCTTTTGTTGCCCTTGTTTTTATTGTTGTTGTTATTGTTTTTATTGCTGTCGTCGTCGTCGTTGTTAGATAGGACAGAGAGAAATGGAGAGAGGAGGGGAAGACAGAGAAGGGGAGAGAAAGATAGACACCTGCAGACCTGTTTCACCGCCTGTGAAGCGACTCCCCTGCAGGTGGGGAGCTGGGGGCTTGAACTGGGATCCTTATGCCGGTCCTTGCGCTTTACACCATGTGCACTTAACCCACTGCGCTACCGCCCGACTCCCGCAAACTATTTCTAAAACTTGTTAGAACTATGGTGGTTACACTGGGAGGTGGGATGCCCTTGCACTTCATGCCATGTGCGCTTAATCCCTGCGCTATCACCCGGCCCCCAATTTGTTTTTTTTTAATATGGTATATTTTTCCACATGTGAGCATGTAATTCATTGTGAATCAACTTCCTATCTATAGCTGTTGCCCATCTACTCAAAAAATCGTAACACTTTTCTATATAGCAAAATACTTTATCTGGTGAACATAGATGTATGTCAATGGAAGTCATTTAATTTTTTTCTGTCTTTCGAGTTTTGTATTAATAAAACAAAAACACTGTACAATAAGATGAAGTAATTTGAAAGTATTATATATAATACTTATATAGATTTATATTATATATTACATAATATATAATCTAAATATTCTATTTTATCCAGCCTATCATTATGTTTTGCACCAGTAAAAAAGAAAAGCAAACCTCCAATTACAAAATGTCAAAAAAAAAAAAAAAAACCAAGATGTCACCAATTGTAAGACATCATGATTACAGAAATGTTAATCAGTGGTAAAAAAGTGAGTTTTAAAATGGATGAAATATAGTTGTGATAGCTATTGACATGTCAGCTAATAACTGAAATAACTTCAATTAAATTGCTTCTGCTACTGACACTAATAAACAAGTCTGACTCCCAGTTACCTCCTCTTCTCTTTAAGGTTGTAACAAATGTTTCAGTTGATTATTTTTTATTAGTAAATCAGTTTCTACAAATACAGAGAAAACTATTGCTTTCCCATTTGGGCACAAAATGAAATCGAGGTCACAGATGCTGCAAGAAATTAATACTCAATTTTCTCATTAAACATTTATTGAGAATCTCTATCACATGAAAAAAGATTGAGCCAACTCAGAATTGCTGTGAAGACAAGGAGCTGTAATTTGTTATTAAAAAATAAAGACTTTTTGTAGCAGGAAGGTAGCTCAGCAGGCAGAGTTCAGGCCTTTCATGTGCTAGGTCCTGGGTTTGATTTCTGGCACTAAAAAAGAGCTCTCTTATAGGGAGTCGGGCGGTAGTACAGCAGGTTAAGCGCTCGTAGCGCGAAGCACAAGGACAGGTGTAAGGAATCTGGTTGGAGGCCCTGGCTCCCCACCTGCCCCGCAGGGGGTCGCTTCACAAGCCGTGAAGCAGGTCTGCAGGTGTCTTTCTCTCCCCATCTTCCCCTTCTCTCTCCATTTCTCTCTATCTTATCCAACAACTACACCAAAAACTACAACAATATCTACAACAAAAATAAATATTTTTAAAAAATATTAAAAATAAGATCTCTCCTATAATGTCTAGCTCCAACAAGCTTGACGACAGTCAAATTAATTTTCCTAAAACAATACTTTTTAAAAATTTCTTTTTATTTATTTTCCCTTTTGTTGCCCTTTTTTTTTATTGTTGTAGTTATTATTGTTGTTGTCGTCATTGTTAGATAGGACAGATGTCGTCATTGTTAGATAGGACAGAGAGAAATGGAAAGAGATGGGGAAGACAGAGAGAGGAAGAGAAAGACACCTGCAGACCTGCTTCACCGCCTGTGAAGCGACTCCCCTGCAGGTAGGGAGCCGGAGGCTCGAACCAGGATCCTTTCACAGGTCCTTGCGCTTTGTGCCATGTGCGCTTAAACTCGCCGCGCTACCACCCCACTCCCAAAACAATATTTATTTTGTCACACCACTTACCCTGTTAAAAAAAAAAAAATACAAAACTCTTATAACTAGGTGAACTTTTGCACAGATTTTGAACTTTAAGGAAAAGGGAAAATAAATCACCTTTCTGGGCTTCATTTTAGCTTGTTATCTTTCTATTTAAAAAGGGAACAGGCAGGCAGGAGAGATAGCACAGTAGTGATGC
This sequence comes from Erinaceus europaeus, assembly GCF_950295315.1. Lineage (NCBI taxonomy): Eukaryota > Metazoa > Chordata > Mammalia > Eulipotyphla > Erinaceidae > Erinaceus > Erinaceus europaeus. Next base: position 19,911,465 of record NC_080179.1, on the reverse strand, counting down.
AAAAAGACTTTCTTCCTTTGTGCTCCAAGGTCATAGCTTCAGTCCCCAGCACCACCAGAATCCAGGGCTGAGCAGAGATCTGGCTAAAAAACAAACAGAGGAGGGACATAAAGATAATTTACCGGGCAGAGAATGGACCTTGCCATGTGTGCAGCCCTGAACTCAACCCTGACACTACATGGGAACCACTATGGTGCTGGAGATACTATGGCATATCTCACATATATGTATATGTATGTGTATGTGTATGTGTATGTGTATGTGTATGTGTATGTGTATGTGTATGTGCATATGTATGAAAAAGCAGCTCCAAGTATACATAAGGCTTTGGCTCCATAAGGAAAAAAAGGGACGGAGGTATATGAGATAAGTAAAGTAACTGATGACCTCTTCACTTGAATGAAATGGGTTTTATTGTTACTGTAGTATCTGCCTTTGCAGAAAATTCCCTAGAGGAATTCCAGCACAGTGGATAGCCCCTTGGGGTTATGTTATGGAAGAGGATCAAATTTTGATTGACAGAACCCTGAAGGTCCTGGAGGCCATTTGAATGTGGGAGATGGAGCAGGAGAGAAAAAGGAAGGTTAGATACCCCAGGCCTCTTTCAGAGCAGGTTGTTTTTACCTCTTCAACATTGGGATTCCATCTTAAGGCCACTTGGGGGAAAATTCTGCTGCTAAAGAAACATTTGAAAACCACTGGACTGGATCAATGGTTCCTAAACTTGACTGCTCAACAGGAATACTAAAAGAGTTTTTTAAAATTACAGATTCCTGGGTCACACCTCTAGGGCCTGGTGAAATAGTAACTACTCAAGGAATTCCCTTGTGCCGCAGATCAAAACTAGTCCACGGTGTTTGAGATGCACTGAACCAGATGACCCTTGCTTCCTGGACAGCCTATGACAAAACAGAACTTAAATGGGTAGGTAGGAACCTCAGGCAAAAGAGCAGATGGTAGCAGATAGAAGAACAGAATGTATACAGCTGAAATCAATCACTAGTATCCAACAAAGGGGAAAAACTGGCAATTGAGAAGCTTGCCTAGAAACAGAAGTTCCTTTCAAGGTCTAATTGCTGCCATAACTGCCCATGTTGGTGATGGTAGTAAAAATGGTTAAATGTAGCCACTTTCTGAAAACATATGCTGTGAGCCACATGAGAAATTAAAGAATTTCTAGTGACTACATTTTTTAAAAGGAGAAAACGGACTGAAGAGATATCTTACTAGATATGGGATGTGCCTCACTTTGGTTATGGCCCGGCCTGGAGTCACAGAACCACACAGGACCTGCTCTGCTACTGGAGGACTTTTCTGAGCTGTGTGACTCTCCTCTGTCTGTCTGAACGAATCACACTTACACAAAGCTCTGGCTCAAAAAAAAAAAAAAAAAATCAAAGTGAGGTCAGCAAGAATGTGCCTGATCTGCCAAATGCCCACATCTGGGTTCGTCCTTCACTACACTGTAGGAAGTTTTGGTACTGTGGTATCTTTCCCTCACTCTCTTTGTCTCTCCCTTTCTATCTAAAAAAAACTCAGCCCAGAATAGTGATGCCTCAGAGGCAACAAAAAAATAAAATAAGTGAAAAGAGGTGGGATTTCATTGATATATTTTACATAACAGTATAGCACAAAATATGATATTAACATGTAATTCATGGTAATTTTTTCATGATATATTTACCTTGTTATGTTACAGCAAGTTGTATTTTTCCCCCTTTACATGAAGACACTGCTCAGCTCTAGCTTACAGTGGTGCTGTTGATTAAACCTGAGCCCTCTGAGCCTCATTAATGAAAGTCTGTTGCATAATTTGCTGCGCTATCTCCCTAGTGCACTTTGTAGTAAGTTTTGAAATGTTTTTTTTTCCAGGTTCCAAGTTTAATCCTTAGTACTACATTAGAAATAAAAGATATTCTTTTCATTCCTTCTGCAACAGTGACTGGAACAAAGATGTAAACTCCAATATTTCACACTCTGTATATGTGTTCTTTAAGAGCAATTGTATCCAGGCTTAGAATTTTTGGGTTTTTTAAAGGACTTTTTTTTTAATCTTTATTTTTATTTGTTTTTATTCTCTTTATTTGTTGGATAAAAATAGCCAGAAATTGAGAGTGAAGGGGTGATAGAGAGGGAGAGTGCGAGATACCTGTAGACCTGCTTCACCACTTGTGAAGCTTTCTGCCTGCAGGTGTGGACACGGCCTTGAACCGGCCCTTGAGCACTGTAATGTGTGCGCTTCACGAGGTGCACCACTGCGTGGCCCATAAATATCTTTATTTATTTATTGGATAAAGAAAGCCATAAATTGAGAGGGAAGGGCATGATAGAGAGGGAGAGAGACAGAGAGACACCTGCTGCACTGCTTCATCACTTGCAAAGCTTTCCCCCTGCATGTGGGGGATGGGGGCTGGAAGCTGTGTCCTTTCACATTGTAACATGTGCACTCAACCAGGTGTGACATCACCCAGCCCCCTCAGGCTTGTCGTTTTACAGTGGTTACTTGTTTTCTCTTTCTTTCTTTCTTTCTTTTTTTTTTTTATTTAAGAAAGGATTAATTAACAAAACCATAGGGTAGGAGGGGTACAACTCCACACAATTCCCACCGCCCAATCTCCATATCCCACCCCCTCCCCTGAGAGCTTTCCCATTCTCTATCCCTCTGGGAGCATGGACCCAGGGTCGTTGTGGGTTGCAGAAGGTGGAAGGTCTGGCTTCTGTAATTGCTTCACCGCTGACCATGGGCGTTGACTGGTTAATCCATACTCCCAGTCTGCACACAACTTGATTTAGACTACCAGGTTTCAAGTTTTTAATGACCACATGTGGCTAGGTGCTATCATATTATGTAGAACATAACTATTCCTTTTAAAATTAGTATTTGGTTGCAATAGAAGCTCCATGAGTCACACTCCAATCCTAGAGATCCTGCTCACAAGGCTATTAAGATAATAGCTTTGTGGGAGTCGGGCAGTAGCACAGCAGGTTAAGTGCAGGTGGCAAGAAGCGCAAGGACCAGCACAACGATCCCAGTTCGAGCCCCCGGCTCCCCACCTGCAGGGGAGTCGCGTCACAAGCGGTAAAGCAGGTCTGCAGGTGTCTATCTTTCTCTCCCTCTCTCTGTCTTCCCCTCCTCTCTCCATTTCTCTCTGTCCTATCCAATAACAATGATGTCAATAACTACAACAATAAAATGAGGGCAACAAAAGGGAATAAATAAATAAACATTAAAAAAATAGATAATAGCTTTGTCTGAATATATATAGTACCCAACTTCACAACTTCGACCCTAACCCCACTCCATCTATGCAGTAGTTAAGTCTGTGTTTGGGATATTTTGATAGAATATCCCTCTCACAAGTCAAGTTGTATTCAAAACAACTAAAACTAATCCACCAATTTTCTTCCAAAATAAAAAATCAGTTAACCTCTTGATTTTCTTATTGTTATCCATCATCTACATCAAAATTTCAGTCAAATCCTTCCTTTCCCTTTTATTCTACAAAAGTGCTGAATACTGTTTATTCTTCCTTTGTACTCTCATTAGCTTCTTCTTTTTTTAACTTCTAGTTCTACACGCTACTATATGTGGTACAGTTAGTAATATGCTTAGCACACTATTTATAATGCCATTTCTCTCCAGTGGCTCTGGAAGGCCTTACCCTGTAAGTATGAATTCTGAAGTACAATCTTGTTCTCAGCCCCACGCTTTGCCTGTATCAGTCCAAAATTATTGTTCACCATTCTCTAAGAACAGCCATTATTTAGGCAAACTATTCTGTATATAGTCTCCTAAGTATGACTTCTCCTGTTCATCTCTGTTCCTACACACCTAGAATGTCCTTACTTTACTTAGATCTCTCCAAGTCATCATTGCAGAAATATGTATGCTGTAGGCATTGAACAGGGGCCTGAAGGCAAAAATAAAAATACCCTAGTATCAATTTTCTCTAAGAAATATTTCTTTATATTTCAAATAATGCTATAATAAACCAAACATTTAAAAGAATTGTACAATGTAACAAAATAAGTGGTCTTGCATGACTTAGTTGTTCTAATAGGTCAACATACCTTATAAAAACTTCACTAGGGAGGGTCTGGGAGACGGCTTAGCAGGTAAAGCACATGTCTTACCTATCTTACCATGTGTGAGGCCCCAAGTTCAATGCTAGGTACCACATGGGAACACTGTGAACAACACTAAGGAAACTTCATGGTTGGTGAAGCAATTTTTGTTTTCTCCTGCAACCTCTTTCTACCTCCCATTCACTGGCATTCATGTCTCCCCCACCCCCTCATTCTCTGTCTCTCCAAGAATAAAAATTGGACTGAAGAGGTTGCATATGAGTGAAGTTCTTGACTCATTCTGGGTAAAACACCTGTATTCTCATTCTCTCCCTCTCTGCCTTAAAACTGCACTGTATTGCAAATTATCAATTTCTCCCCATAAATACCTACCAACCCAAATATAGTCTGGATTATCTGAAAGCACAGAGTAGGGTCTATACCAGTGCATTCTCCACGGTGCACATAGTTAGTATCAGATACTGAAGACGTATCTATGACTAAGACGAAAACAAAGATCGATGGGGTAAGGAGCAGGGCTGTACCTAGAAAAGTGACAACCACACTTTCCATAAAACTGATAAATCAGTATCAGAGATGAGCCAGGAGTGTCTGACAGAAGTCCCAAAGTGAGGAAAGCATTTGAGACATTTCATGGTTCTAATTCTATTTGCAAAGAAATTCAGAATTGGCAAAGTTTAAGTTAGGATAAGTTGCCCTGGCTTTTAAAACTCTATAACATAAAAGTCCTTTCTTGGCAGTAAGTAAAAATAACATCACCAGTGAAGCTTAATACATAAATATTATCAGAGACAAAAAGGTAGCTCACCACATGTTGTGTTCAAAAACTTTAGCTGGATCAGTTAAAATTCTTGATCCCAGAGGGGCGACAGGATGGAAACCACTTTGGTGTCTGTGTAGCACCATTCTTATCCTTATACAGGATATAGAATGCCTCCAAGTCACATTCATCCCAGTCAGTACCTGGAAAGTTATAGAGAATGAATCAGACAATATGAACTAAACAGTATGCTGTTGTCTAATGGCCAAAAGCTGGTTCAAATGACCTACAACCTGAGAAAGGACACAGAAACTAGTAATAATAATAATTGTGATAGTTTCTCTTCTATAGTATTTTTAGGCCAAGAGAATGAAAAATAATATTTTGAATGTGCAGCCGTGGCAGACATTTTCTGTAAGTCAAAGCTCTAACCAACTTTGTTTGGTTTGGTTTCGACTAATTGTAGCACATGGCCAAAGCATGTAAGCCCAGAATCTGAATACTGTACTCAAAAAGTCTTTTTTATAACCTTTTAAAGTTATTTTGTATTAGAAATTCTAGCCAAACATATTTCTAGGGAATATTTTTTAAATAATTTTTATTTATGAAAGGAAACACTTGACAAGACCAGAGGATCAGAGGGGTACAATTCTACACAATTCCCACCACCAGAACTCCGCATCTCATCCCCTCCCTTGATAGCTTTCCTATTCTTTATCTCTCTGGGAGCATGGACCCAGCATCATTATGGGATGCAGAAGGTGGAAGGTCTGGCTGGGTTCTATAATTGCTTCTCTGCTGAACATGGGCACTGGCAGGTCAATCCATATCCTAGCCTGTCTCTCTCTTTCTCTAGGGAATATTTTATGGCCACTAGACCCAAGCATAGTAGCAAATTAAGAAAACAAACTAAATGTCATTCCAAGGACTGAGCTGAAATTGAAAATCAATTAAATAAATAATTATTATACTAATACGTGATCCCAGCAATTTTTTAATTCTAACAAACCAGAAAAAGTGTACTTCTAAGAATGGAGTCAGGTTTAGTAATGATAAAGCAGCTAAATATTCATCTTGAGTTGGAGATGCTCAGAATCTTTTTCTAAGTGATAGATATTTGTCTACCATGATTGGCTAGGCTAAAGGAGCGTCAAGTTTCGATGAGTTTGGCAATTCTAAGTACCAACATTGAAGAATTATGAGTAGTTCTGATCAAGCAATGATGAATGCATTCAAGGAAATCACTACCATGGCAGGCAGAATCAACCTTCCTTGAAATATAATCAACTGAACAAATAATTTATTCAAGCAAGTACATGAACACAAGAGCTGAAAGGGAAGAACAAGTGACGAACGCCATGGCTCCTGCTTGTCTCCATACTGTCTGTAGAGAAGAAAGAGTTCCTAGGACTTTTAAAGAAATATGTACACCCACACCTATGGACATCTATTTTTTAAATATTTTAATTGTTTATTAATGACAGGGATAGGAGAGAGAGAGAAAGCACCAGACATCACTCTGGGACCTGTGCTGCTGGGGATTGACCTTAGGACCTCATGCTTGAGAGTCCAACACTTTATCCACTGCGCCACTCCCAGACCACTGGGCATCCAATTATTGACAAAAGGGCCCAAATTATTAAATGGAGAAGGAGTCTCTTCAACAAATGGTATTGGGAAAATTGAATTGAAATGTACAGAAGAATGAAAATGAACCACTCCATTTCACCACACACAAAGGTAAACTCCAAATGGATCAAGGACTTGGATGTTAGACCAGAAAGTATCAGATACTTAGAAGAAAATATTGGCAGAGTTCTTTTCCATCAAAGTTTTATAGATATCTTCAATAACTCAAATCCAATTGTAAGGAAGACAAAAACAAAAATAAACAAGAGACTATATCAAACTGAAAAGAAACCACCACCCAAACAGACTCTTGTAAGGAGATCTTTAACATGGGACATCTTTACATGCCAGACAAAAAGCTAATAACAAAAATATATAAAGAGCTCACCAAACTCATAATAACAACAACAATAACAAAAAAAGGGACCCCAGACAATATTGGGAAGAGGAGATGAACAGAATATTCACCAAAGAAGAGATCCAAAAGGCCAGCAGACATGAAAAAATGCTCCAAGTCAAGATAGTAACAACAAATGCTGGAGAGGTGTGTGTTAGGGGGCTGTAGGAGCAGGGGTGGGGGAGTTAAAGGAGTCCTTCTGTACTGGTGGTGGACGTGTAAATTGGTCCAACCTATGTGGAGAACTCTCAGAGAGCTAGAAATCCACCAGGCTGGAGAGATAGCATAATGATTATGCAAAAGACTTATGTCCAAAGCTCTGAGGTCCCTGGTTCAATCCCCAGCACCACCATAAGCTAGAACTGAGCAATGCTCTCTCTGGATCTCTCTCATTAAAATAAAGTAAATAAAACAACTAAAAATTAAAAAAAGAAAAGGAATTGACCTACCCTATTACCCAGCAATTCCTCTCCTGTGGATATATTCTAAGGAACCAAACACACTTATCCAAAAAGATTCATAGCCAAAACCTAGAAGCAACCTAGGTATCCAACAACAAATGAGTGGCTGAGAAAGTTGTGGTATATATACACAATGGAATATTAGTCAGCTATTAAAAATGGTGGATTCACCTTCATCTTGGATACAGCTGGAATCATGTGAAGAGAAATAAGCCAGAAAGAGAAAGATGAATATGGGGTGATCTCACTCATAGACAGAAATTGAGAAATAAGAATAGAAATGAGAAACACAAAATAGAAATTTGACTGGGTTTGGTGTATTGCACCAAAGTAAAGGACTCAGGGGCAGGGAGAAGGGAGGCTTTCAAGTCTTGTTGTTGGTGGAGGGAGGAGTCAGGTGGATGGTGAGAGTGCTTTGTAGAAAACTGAGAAATTTCACCATGTATCAACAACTGTATTTAGTGTAAATCATTAATCCCTGCCCACTTAAAAAAAAAAAAAAAACAGGCCTCAATATCTCCCTGGTCATTGAAACTATACATAGATTCCCTAAGTTGTGACTTGTCTGATTTATTAAAAAAAAAAAGAACAAAATACATGGAATGGGAGGTGATATGCTAAGTGAAATAAGTAAAAGACAAAGAACAACTACTGGATGATTTTGCTCACATGTGGAATAAAGGTGACTAAACAAATGAACTTGCAAAAAAAAAAAAAAAAACCAAACTGTCTCTTGGATCCTGTGAAAAATATGGTGGCTATTGGGGAAGGGGAGGCTCAAAGCTTCACTCATACACACCATGTGTTAGTGGGAAATTATAACCCTGAAATCTTACAATTTTGTAAATTCTGTTAAATCACTAAAAAAAAAAAAAAGGGTGAGAAAAGTAGTTTAAATCTCACGGGAATAGTCAAACAAAAAGGCAAAAGTCATAAAGCTACATATTATGATTCCATCAAAAAAGAAGGAAAGTAAAATGAACAGAGTTAATACAATGCAAGTGCTTCCCAGTGTATGTACAGAACACAGGCTGGAACTCATCTGTCAATTACTACTGGTTATTCTGGAGTGGGTATGTTTACCTCTCTTTTCTTTGTCGTACATTTTCTCATTTTCTTCATACTTGAAGCCACAAGTAAACAAAACTTTGACAGGAAAGTCAGGATATTGGAGAAGAAGAAGGAGGAGAATCACAGACTTTGCAATTAGACCATTTCAACTATATACAAAGTTTAATGAGAATTTGATACCATTGTAGAAGCATGATTATATGAAGACTAATACATTTCTGAATTTTTGTTCTCTTATTGCAAAATGGGAAACACCAAATTCCTTTTTTCACTAGAAATCTGTAAATGTCAGTCCTCTTTCTTTCACTCTATGTTAATAATAAAATGCCTACATTCTAGACAGGGGAGAAAGGGCAGTGAGTGTCTCTTTCTAGCTCCCCTTCCCTCTCAAATTCTCAGTCTCTTTACAAAATAAATAAAATATTTTTGAAAAATAGATTTTCTTATACAAAGCACATGCTTAAATCCTAGCACATGAAGAACAATACCCACTAATTAGCCAAGTCTATCCCCACTTAAGGAAGAATCACGTAAACACTTAGAGAGTATGTCATTTTACTTGTGTTATTACATATGTTGATTTTAAATATTTAAGTGTGAAAAAGAATCACTATAGAGCTTACTTGTTGCAGTAAGAACCTATTATAGCACTGCTTGGCATTCTACCCTCATTCAGTTATTCATCACAACATTCAGCCTAATGTGTAAGCTGTCAGGTAGAAACAGATGCTAAGAGGTGTGTGCATACAATACACATTAGAGACTAGCCAAGGTACTATTAGGAATAAAAATGACACACCTTATACACCCTTTACCACCTCACAGAAAATCAATGCATTTTAAGACTATGAATCCCCAACAACCTGCACAATGTCAAAAACATCCCATTGTGCTCTTAATAATAATAAAAAATTTCTCTTGAAAATAGAAAGGTTCAGTGGGACACACCAAAAATTGTTCCAGTTCCATTAAAATGTGGCTAATGGTGATGAGAAATGAAATATTCAACACCTAGTGCAGCTCTCTTGCTTCTTGTTTGTTTTTTCTTCTTCACTAAATGCAATCTCTTCAGCGGAGGCAGATGAAACTAAAGGCTCCGCCTACCATGACTTCTCTGATGCGCCTTTGTTCTCTTCTGCCGGTGTTCCAGTAAAGCCCTACCTGCACGGTTATTTTTAGAACTCTCCTGCACTGTATATTATTCATAAAATCTGTATGCTGGAGAGTAGAAACTGATTACATCTAGAAAAGGAGGCAATTTCAACTTAAAAGTGTAAAATGATATAAACGTTTTCCACCCAGGAAAGCCAAATCAAATGAAATTTCAGTCCTTCAAATAATCATGTGATACTTATCTCCATACAATAAGGAAGAGAAGGAGAAAAAAAGATAAGCGTTTCTCTCACTCTAAATGACCAACAACCTCTAGAGACAGTGAGACACAAAAAAGTCATAACCAGACAGGATATTAGGCAATTCAGGAAAATGTCAGAGATGTGTGTGCCTTATATGCTGCTAACCCGAAGAGAGGGCATGGTGTGGCCAGGGTCCAAACATATAGCAATTTGCCCTGGTTAGGCAGTTGTTTTTCTAATTAAGCCCACAAACATCTTTACTTATTTCATTATCAATTACCTACAATGGTCATACAAAGACTTGCAATGCTCTTTATCTTTCTTATTACATAAAATATAATAAATTTGTAAAGATGGGGTAAATACACAGTATAATTACAAATGCCCTCGTGACTAAAATGCAAGCTTTTAAGGGCAGCAGCAACCTACTTGTGAGTTAATTGACTAGTTACACAAAAATCATAATTGTCTGCCATAAATTTAATTGGAAGGGAATTATTTCATATTTTCCAGTGGCTTCAAAGATCCTTGCAGAGTGGAAGAAGAAAATAACACAGAATATGACAATAAACAGACAGTTGTCTAGTTTTCTTGACAACAATGATTAATAAATATACTTGATATTAGGGCTATCATGCTAGCCTAATGTTTACTAAGTTATGGCTCTGCTTTGTGATGGGACAAGAACAGAAGGTTAGAGTCAGTCCCAAACAGAATTCTAATAAATTAGGGTTAGGGCTAAGGTAAGAAGTAGGGGACAGGTCTGTGGTTAAAGACCAGGATTAGGGTTCAGGTTTAAAAAAAAAACAAAAAAACCAGAATTCTGGTAGAGAAACTCTGCCTCAGAGTGGTCTATCTCCTTACATATCCTCTTCTAGCTCTGTTTCACCATATCATAATTTGAACATTTAACTAAAATATTATCTGTATAATGAAACTGTATGGATAAGTAGCATTTTTATTTGAAATAACAAAGTATAACTAAAAATACTTTAATCACCCAAAATAAGTCAGGAAAGAAAGGACAAAGGAACTTAAACAGCTGGGACAATTAGAACAACAAGATGGTATTTTAAGCCCAACCATATCAATAATTACATTAATTATAAATGACTCCAATTAAAAGACAGATTGTCAGTTTATATGAAAAAGCAATACTCAACAATATAGTATTTAAAAAAGCAGTGCTTTAAATATAAATGTACAAATAGATTTTCTTGAGAGAGAGAGAAAACATAAACACTGCATTAAGTAACTGCTGGAAAAATAATAGGCCAAGTAGACATACAGAAAAAAGCACTACAGTGACTGGCAGTGTTTCAGAGATGCCATATTGGATCTCAATTTTCACAGTAACAGACCGAGAGCAAATCCCCAAGGAGTGCTCCACCTACTTCCAACTAAATGCTGAGTCAAATTAAGAATGAAGCATGTAAGCTCTCACACCCCTAAACCTACTACCTCTAAGTTCCAAGTCTCCTTATAGAACCACCCCACACTGGTGTCCAGCTCTCCAGATTACCCAAACTTAGTGGACAGGTCCCCTGGGCTACTCACAACAGCAAACCCCTTGCTTTGCCTAGGTTTGCTCAAACTCACTGCCAAGAACATTTTTATTACCCTGAAGTCCTGGTCACCTATGCCCATTGGACACTGGGGTGTAGTTGCTACTGGGTACAACCACAAAACCCTGGTTTCCTTAGGCCTACACAACCAATCCAAAACAAGACCCCAATACAACAGCTATATAAACTAATAGTGGCATCAAAACAACAATCCTAATGATGAAATGAAGTGTCAATGAAAGAAAAAAAAAATCAACAGGGTAAGATAAAAGTACAAAAAGTCCAAACATAACATAAAACTCAAGAATACAGTAATGTAACTAAAAATTAAAAAGGAAGGGCTCAACTGTAGAATGGTAGAAGTCAAAGATCATATCAGTGCACTAAAGGATAAAGCAGAAGTAATCAACAAACAAGACAAGAAAATAAAAGAATTGAAACAAATGAAGACAATATAAGAGTTTTATGGGATAATAGTAAGGGGAAAAAAATACACTAACAGGATTCCAGAAAGACAAAAGAGAGAAGGGGGCAAGATTTTCAACGTTAGAAATAATAGCTAAGAACTTTCTCAAACCTGAAAAGGAGACTGACACCTAGACCCAGATGAAGAGAGCTCAATGTACTGTACATACATTATCTTATTTTAGCTATCTTTCTCCCTCTCTGTCTTCCCCTCCTCTCTCAATTTCTCTCTGTCCTATCCAACAATAACAACAGCAATGGCAACAATAAGAACAAGATCAAGGGCAACAACAAGGGCAACAAAATGGGGAAATTGCAGTGGATTCGTAGTGCGTGCACCGAGCCCCATGATAATCCTGGAGGCAAAAAAAAAAAAAAAATCCCCCACGCCTATGGACATCTAATCTTTGAGAATGGGGCCCAGACTATTAAATGGGGAAAGCAGAGTCTCTTCAACAAATGGTGTTGGAAACAATGGGTTGAAACAAACTATCAGATACTTAGAGGAAAATTTTGGCAGAACTCTTTTCCGTATAAATTTTAAAGACATCTTCAATGAAATTAATCCAATTACAAAGAAGACTAAGGCAAGTATAAACCTATGGGACTACATCAAATTAAAAAGCTTCTTCACAGCAAAAGAAACCAATACCCAAACCAAGACACCCCTCATAGAATGGGAGAAGATCTTTACATTCCATACATCAGACAAGAGTTTAATAACTAACATATATAAAGAGCTTGCCAAACTCAACAAGACAACAAATAACCCCATCCAAAAACAGGGAGAGGACATGGACAGAATATTCACCACAGAAGAGATCCAAAAGGCCCAGAAACACATGAAAAATGCTCCAAGTCTCTGATTGTCAGAGAAATGCAAATAAAGACAACAACACGATACCACTTCACTCCTGTGAGAATGTCATACATCAGAAAAAGTAACAGCAGCAAATGCTGGAGAGGGTGTGGGGTCAAAGGAACCCTCCTGCACTGCTGGTGGGAATGTCAATTGGTCCAACCTCTGTGGGGAACAGTCTGGAGAACTCTCAGAAGGCTAGAAATGGACCTATCCTATGATCCTGCAATTCCTCTCCTGGGGATATATCCTAAGGAACCCAACATATCCATCCAAAAAGATCTGTGTACACATATGTTCTTGGCAGCACAATTTGCAATAGCCAAAACCTAGAAGCAACCCAGGTGTCCAACAACAGATGAGTGGCTGAGCAAGTTGTGGTCTATATACACAATGGAATACTACTCAGCTGTAAAAAATGGTGACTTCACTGTTTTCAGCCGATCTTGGATGGACCTTGAAAAATTCATGTTAAGTGAAATAAATGAGAAACAGAAGGATGAATATGGGATGATCTCACTCTCAGGCAGAAGTTGAAAAACAAGATCAGAAAAGATAAAAAAAAAAAAAGCAAACACAAGTAGAACCTGAAATGGAATTGGCATATCACACCAAAGTAAAAGACTCTGGGGTGGGTGGGTGGGGAGAATATAGGTGCAAGAAGGAGGACAGAGGACCTACTGGGGGTTGTATTGTTATATGCGAAGCTGGGGGATGTTATGCATGTACAAACTATTGTATTTACTGTTGAACGTAAAACATTAATTCCCCAATAAAGAAATTTAAAAAAAAAAAAGAGGAAAGTATCGAAGGAATTAGAATTAACTACTTCTTGTTTCAAAACCACTTCCTGTTAGAAAAACTGTATTGGAATCATTGAAATATTTTAGTCTAACAACAGAGATAACCTACAAATTTGGTTTAGAATTGAAATTTTGATGAGTAAAATAAAGTGAAAATTGTCTGCCAAAAAAAATCAATCCTAAACTTCCTTTTTTACACCTTAATACTACTAGAGGAATACCAAAGATCTAGAGCAAACAGTACTGCTTCTTGTGTGAATCTATAGTGATTATCCCTGGAGCATTTAGCTGGGTCTGAACAAAAACTGTTTGTAAGGTTACCTAACAATGATTCCCAGTTGTCTCACATCACTAAAATCTTGGAAAGAAACTGCTGTTAATCATACACTAAAAAGCCTGCCACCTTCCATTTAAAAGTTAACTTCCTGTTCATGTTTCCTGAGTTTTGAGCATCTTTTAAATAAATAAATTAGTGAGATATTCATGTTTTCACCTTTGTAACTATTTAGCTTTTCTTCTCAGCTGGGAAGCTGGTACAAAGGTTTTATTCAGAGGCACAAACATCATCTAGATAAAGCTGCACTAAACATTACCTGAGAAGCTAGCATTAATGAGAGCAAATTAAAGTACTATTGTTGTACTGTTTGAATAGTGAAAGCAGACAGGTAAGAAACACGTAAGTATCAACTAAACTGCAGTGAAAATTGAAGCTTCAATTAACCCTGGCAATTTCAGAGAAATCTGAGGGTGACCATCTGTGAGGCAAACAGCTCAGGCAACTCATACATCTTGTTTTAATCTTTCTTTGGATGATTATAATTTCAGGGTATAAATAAGGTTATTAGCAAGAACAGAACAACAACAATAATTACAGTAAGTATTTGCAGAACCCTTTGATCATACTATGACGTCAGTCACCCTGCAGCTTCGAAATGAGAATCTCATGCTCAGTGTTTGCTCTCCATGACCACCCTTAACAGCAGCCACTCACACATGTGCTTACTCACATAGAAAAAGGCTACTGGGGCTCACAAGTTACTTCTTTAAAAGATTCAGTGTAAACTTATACAAAGTTGCCTCAACCCAATGTATCTAGAAGGTATTCTATTGTAATTACTCTGAAAGTTGTCTCAAAAACATCACTCTGGGCCAGAATGAAAGCTACTTTGATTGATTCATCTAGCATTTCATATTTGTGTGTGACAGTGTAAATTCTAAGGCATTAATGAGATGTGTGGGCTAATTAAGGCTATTAAGATGCTACCAATCCTTACTAGCTATAGTTAAAAAGAAAAGAGGAAGAGGAGGAGAGGAAAAAGAAAACCTCATGTAGGGACCGGGAGATAGCTCACCTGGTAGTGCGAGTCAGGAGTGAGGACCCAGCATTCCACTGAAGCACCAGGCACAACGAGAAACTTCACAGGTGTAGCATGGTGCCACAGTACCTTTCTTGTCTCTGTCACTCTCCTCTTCACTTTCTATCTGTGAGTGAAAGGGGGGAAAGTTCACTGGGAGCAAGTATGGAGCCAAGCCCCCACCCCACCCCACTCCTAGAAGCCCCAAAAACAAGAAAGAAAGGAAGAAAGAGAAAGAAAAAAAGAAAGATGGAAAGAAAGGAAGGAAGGAAGGAAGGAAGGAAGGAAGGAAGGAAGGAAGGAAGGAAGGAAGGAAAGGGAGGGGAGGGGAGGGGAGGGGAGGGGAGGGGAGGGGAGGGGAGGGAAGGGAAGGGAAGGGAAGGGAAGGGAGACAGGAAGGGGGAGAGGTTAGAGCAGAGGAGAGGAGGGGAGAGGAGAGGGGGGAGGGGAGGAGGGGGGAGGTGAGGGGAAAGGAGAGGAGAGAAAGGAAAGAGGAGAAAAACAAAATTTACATGAATAAGATTTATAGACTTCTGTTCTTAAAAGAGCGTTCTGCTTTATTCATTGCAAAGTTCTCATACTAGATGACAGGAGACAATTGGACCTGTCTGTGGGATTTACCATGTCATGTTTTGATTAGGGTGTCAATAAGGCTGCCCTAAGACAAAATGGAACACTATAAAAAATAATTTTATAGATGAATGTTAGATATGAAAACTGTGAGCTTAACAGAAAATAAAAAGTGTCAAATGAATGTATTTCCATAACTGTAGGCAGAGATTACAACAATGTGTAAATCTAATCTATTTATTTATTTATTGTGAATTTAATCTTAAATACCTACAATCAGTTCCAATTTGGAAAAATACAAGGCAAATTACACCATGGAATATCTAGAAAATTTTTTTCTGTCATGCTACTAGAGGCAAAACATATTCAGGAAAGGGTCTGGAAAAGTCAAAGTAAAAATGTAGGAATACCCAACACCTATGGGCATCTAATCTTTGATAAGGGGGCTCAAAGGATTAAATGGAAAAAGGAGGCTCTCTTCAATAAATGGTGCTGGGAAAACTGGGTTGAAACATGCAGAAGAATGAAATTAAACCACTTTATCTCACCAGAAACAAAAATCAACTCCAAATGGATCAAAGCCCTAGATGTCAGACCAGAAACAATCAAATACTTAGAGGAAAACATTGGTAAAACACTTTCCCACCTACACTTCAAGGACATCTTTGATGAATCAAACCCAATTGCAAGGAAGACTAAAGCAGAAACAAACCAATGGGACTACATCAAATTGAAAAGCTTCTGCACATCCAAAGAAACGATTAAACAAACAGAGAGACCCCTCACAGAATGGGAGAAGATCTTCACATGCCAGACATCAGACAAGAAACTAATCACCAAAATATATAAAGAGCTCAGCAAACTTAGCACCAAAAAAGCAAATGACCCCATCCAAAAATGGGCAGAGGATATGAACAAAACATTCACCTCAGAGGAGATCCAAAAGGCTAACAAACATATGAAAAACTGCTCTAGGTCACTGATTTGTCAGAGAAATGCAAATTAAGACAACACTAAGATACCACCTCACTCCTGTAAGAATGGCATACATCAAAAAGGACAGCAGCAACAAATGCTGGAGAGGATGTGGGGACAGAGGAACCCTTTTACATTGCTGGTGGGAATGTAAATTGGTACAGCCTCTGTGGAGAGCAGTCTGGAAAACTCTCAGAAGGCTAGACATGGACCTTCCATATGATCCAGTAATTCCTCTCCTGGGGTTATACCCCAAGGACTCCATAACACCCAACCAAAAAGAGGTGTGTACTCCTATGTTCATAGCAGCACAATTCATAATAGCTAAAACCTGGAAGCAACCCAGGTGCCCAACAACAGATGAGTGGCTGAGAAAGCTGTGGTATATATACACAATGGAATACTATGCAGCTATCAAAAACAATGAACCCACCTTCTCTGACCCATCTTGGACAGAGCTAGAAGGAATTATGTTAAGTGAACTAAGTCAGAAAGATAAAGATGAGTATGGGATGATCCCACTCATCAACAGAAGTTGATTAAGAAGATCTGAAAGGGAAACTAAAAGCAGGACCTGATCAAATTGTAAGTAGGGCACCAAAGTAAAAACCCAGTGGTGAGGGGTAGACATGCAGCTTCCTGGGCCAGTGGGGGGTGGGAGTGAGCGGGAGGGATGGGTCACAGTCCTTTGGTGGTGGGAATGGTGTTTATATACACTCCTAGCAAAATGTAGACATATAAATCAGTAGTTAATTAATATGAGAGGGGGAAAATCAACTGTATGTCTCAAAGTTTCTCAAAACACAAACTGAATCCTTTTAATATATAGGCTGTGTATTTGATATGCGGACTCTCTCAAAAGCCTAGAACAAGTAGATTAGAAGCATCCAATAGCACAGCTATATACAAGATACTGGATACTGTACAGCAAACCATAACAAAAGGACTTTTCAAAGTTAACCCAATTAATAAATAATGTGATGATAACATTAACTATCGATTATCTTTTTGAACCCTAAGACAGCAGGAACCTCACATCTCCACTATAGAGCCCCTACTTCCCCCAGTCCTGGAACCCTTGGATAGGGCCCACTTTCCTGTATGCATCTCCCAATCCAAACCAAATAATATTGCATCCGCCGATCACAACCTAACCAAAGCAACGATTGCCACCTCAACATGCTTCACCTCAGACTGTGTCCAGAGACTTCACGTGTGGAATGACGACCCTTCAGCTTCATTACTCGGGTGAGACCTTTCCTTTTATAGTACACTCTAATTTCATCTCAGGTGGTTCGCTTTCTAACAAAGTCCCATAACCTAGATATACACCAGTTTCTGTGAGAGAGAGCTTATGTGCACACGTATCCATAAACTACTGCAAAATATATACCTGAAAGCAGTAGTACACTAGAGTTTGCAGTGAGTACCTCCCTAACACTTCCTCTCCACTATTCCAAGCTTGGGATCCATGACTGCTCAACAAATTGTTTGGCTTCGTATGTTAACTCTCTTTTCAATCATCAGGTTCCAGATGCCACCAGGATGCTGGCCAGGCTTCCCTGGATTGAAGACCCCACCAAGGTGTCCTGGAGCTCAGCTTCCCCAGAGACACACCTTACTAGGGAAAGAGAGAGGCAGACTGGGAGTATGGACCGACCAGTCAACGCCCATGTTCAGCGGGGAAGCAATTACAGAAGCCAGACCTTCTACCTTCTGCAACCCTCAACGACCCTGGGTCCATGCTCCCAGAGGGCTAGAGAATGGGAAAGCTATCATGGGAGGGGGTGGGTTATGGAGACTGGGTGGTGGGAATTGTGTGGAGTTGTAACCCTCCTACCTTATGTTTTTGTTCATTAATCCTTTCTTAAATAAAAAAATTTTTTAAAAATGTAGGAATATTCTAATTTTCATATGAGAAGACACAAGAGTTTCAAGGATCACTAAAGAATTCTCGACTTTGGTAGTCAGCTCCTCAAGAGCTGCACCTGTACTTTCTGTCTGTCAGTCAGGAGATTCCTTCCAGGGGAATCACTCCCTTTTACTTCTTGTCTTGAAGTATATTCTTCATTTGGTACAATAGCAGACAGATTTCTGACTTCTGTGTGGTCTCAAGAATGCATGGAATCTAAGTCCAACAACTTCATCTCACTCAAGTGATTAATCTTTCTAATCCTCATCATACTCTCCTGCAGCTGGAAAAGACAAGTGCCCATATTCTGGGTAATAAAAGTCTGCGATGGGCGAAAGGTTTTACTTTCCTACAGAGAAGGAAAAGGGGCCAGAAGATAGAGCTTGTTAACAGCAACTTACCTGCCTCTTTAGAGACCATATGTACCAGGAAAGGGCTTGGTTCTTGATACCATCACTGAACAGCTAAATCAATGATAGAAACTACCTACCTCTCATCTTCTAGGTAGATGAGAAAAATAAATATATACATTAGCCACTTTCAGGTTATCTGTTATTTTCATCTAAATGATATTATAATATATAGCATCCATTATTGTTATAGCCTGTGATCCAAGGAAAACTCCACTTGACTCTGCCCTCAAGAACCTTACTATCAAATTATATATATATAAAAAAAATTATATATATAGTCCTTATACAATAGGCAGCAGAGGTAAATAAGGTGTTACTGTTATGCGAGGAATGGCGGTTAAGTCTATCATTAGTGACTAGTCAAGTTTCCTGGGGCAGCCTACTATCTGTGTTGGGTTTAGGAGAATGAGTGGTAATATTACAAGGTGAAAGCATCTCACACAGAGGAATTAGCACATATAAAGACCAAGAAGTATGGAAAGCTGTGACATATCTAGACAATAAAAAGTAAGGGAAAAGAGGGGCTGGGTGGTGGTGCACCTGGTTGAGCACACATGTCACAATGTACAATGACCTGGGTTCAAACCCCCTGTACCCACCTACAGGGGGAAAGCTTTGCAAGTGGTGAAGCAATGCTGCAGGTGTCTCTCCATCTCTTTCCCTTCTCGCCCACCCCCTTCCTTCTCGATTTCTGGTTATCTCTATCCAATAAATAAATAAAGATAATAAAAAAAGGAAAAAAAAATTAAGTAAGGGAAAAGATCCTAAGTAACAGCTGGGGCCCTAATCGGGGAGTCCTGAGATTCCCAAACAGACATGATGGGCCTAGAACTCAAATAAATCCCTCTCGCCATTGCTACCAGCAATTTCTATCAGGAACAACAAAATAGACCCCTTTGTGGGCTCCCATATGACTTTGCCCTCAACTTGGATCAACAATGGTAGAGAATGTTCCATCTTCCAAAGGGAGGATGGACAACATACTCTATGCTACACCTGAGGAAGATGGGTCGATACTGGGGCAGCATGGAATGTTCCTACTCATAACCACAGAATGTGAGCTCAGATCTAGAGGGATGTAGAGGTCACACAGGCTCCTAAGCTAATTATGGTCCCCAGATCACATCAAATTGATGGGGTTTACAGTAATATTTATAGCCCTTTCCCATATTAGGGAGCTCCTCTCTTCCCTGATCCAGCTTTCTGGTCTTTTTCCCAGCCATGACATCATCTCCCCAGACAATAATTAAGATCCACCTGCATATCAGATTTCAGAGGCTCAGGGAAAAAAAACACAAAAAAAAAACACTAGTATAGCTATAGGCACTTTGAAATATAACTATAATATGCCTACTAACTACAAAATGGAGGACCCCCCAATACTTCATCTGCACTATTCCAGCCTTTAGGTCTATGATAGTTCAACAATTTTTTTGGCTTTGTATATTAACTCTTTTTTCAGCCACCAGGTTCCAGATGCTAGCAGGATGCAACCAGACTTCCCTGGAAAGACAACCCCACCAATGTGACTTGGAGCTCCACTTCCCTACAGCCCTTCCCCACTAGGGAAAGAGAGAGACAGGCTGGGAGTATGGATCAACTTCTCAAAGCCCATGTTCAGTGGGGAAGCAATTACAGAAGCCAGACCTTCAACCTTCTGCATCCCACAATGATCTTGAGTCCGTACTCCCAGAGGGCTAAAGAATAGGAAACCTATGAGTGGAGGGGTTGGTATACAGAGGTCTGATGGTGGGAACTATGTGAAGCTGTACCCCTCTTATCCTGTGGTTTTGTCAGTGTTTCCTTTTTATAAATAAAATTTTTTTTTAAAAAAGATCCTAAGTAACTTTGGAAATAAGTAGTGTCTATAAGAATAATGGCAATGGGAATTGTGATAAATATTGTATTATTGTGGATAAAGATTAATCATTCTCACAAAGATTAATAAATTTTCTGTAACCCATAAAGAATGTTGGTCCATACTCCCAGAGGGATAAAGAGTAGAAGATGGGACATGGAACTCTGGTGGTGGGAATTATATGGAATTGTACCCCTCTTATCCTACAATCTTGTTAATCATTATTACATCACTAATAAAAAATAAATCAATTTGCGGGAGTCAGGCAGTAGCGCAGTGGGTTAAAGTGCAAGGGCCAGCATAAGGATCCCAGTTTGAGCCCCCAGTTCTCTACCTGCAGGGGTGTCGCTTCACAGGCGGTGAAACAGGTCTGTAGGTGTCTTTCTCTCCCCCTCCTCTCTCCATTTCTCTCTGTCCTATCCATCAATGACATCAATAACAACAACAATAATAGCTACAGCAATAAAAAAGGGCAACAAAAGGGAAAATAAACAAATAAATATTTAAAATAATTAAAAATAATCAATTTGCAACTGCTATGAGATATATAAGGGGACTGAAAAAGAAAAAAACAATTAGTGGTAACTAGATTTCTCACTGGAAGTGAGAGGTTATCAACAATGAGCAGAAAAATAAAACTAGAATAATTCCACAACAATGGATGAGAATGGAGATCATCAGTATGGATTCATGCTTGGTTCAATGTCAGTAAAGATGTTACATGCAGAATTATGTGTAGATATGTGTATGTACATGGACTAGTATGCACACATATATTTCCTTACTCTGCCACCTAAGAGGGTCAAAAAGCAGCCAGATTCCAGCAACAAGCACCCAGATCTTGATTTATAATAGCATTCTCTTTTAAAGAATTTTTTTTATTTTAATGAGAGAGACAGAGAGAGAGAGAGAGAGAAAGAAAACAAACAACAGAGAGAAAGACCAGAGCACTGCTCAGCTCTGGCTTATGGTAGTGTTGGGGATTGAACCTGGGATCTCAGGGCCTCAAACATGGAAGTCTTTTACATAGCTGTTTCCCCAGCCCTCTAATACCATTCTCCAATAAGACAAACCAATCCTCTTTGTAAAAGGGGCTCATTGTTAGACTGGGGCTGGGAATACATAATATGGTGCCAGAAAGTAAGAAAGTACTAAAACAAAACAAAAACATTCTCACAATGGTAAGGATATGTCAAAGGACACACAATTCAACTTGAAAGAGTTTTCAAGAGTCAAAGCTGAAACACTGAGTAAGAAAAGTTAGTAGTTATTATCATGATCCAAAATATAAAATAAATATCCACATATATAAACATAGGTAACTGAATAAACATAGTATTAAATCTCTTATGTTCAAGAATTTAAAATATACAGATAGACCACTTCAACAAGGAGCTGAAGCATGACTTTTCATTTCCTAAGCATGGGCCGCACAGAGTGATCTCTTCCAGCAAGACTACAGAGAGGAAAGGGAGAGCTAACTCTACAGTGGACAGAACCACAAGCACTAGCTCAGTCAGATGGTGAAGCTTAACCTCAGCAGCGGTAACTATTATGTATGGAATCTTGTATGAAGTATGTGTTCTTCACATGATGTGATGAGAATGGCATTATGCCTGTGCTCTTCTCTAAAACCCATGACTCCAATATGGCAACAAGAGAAAACACTAGACAAACCTCCACTGAGAAACACTGACCACTATTCCTTAAAACTGCCAAAGTCATAAAAAAATGAGCTAAATCTGAGAAATTGCTGGAGCCAAGAACAGGAGTGTAAGGAAAAATGATAATTATGTGTAATGTGCTATACTGGATGAGAATATGGTCCAGAAACAAGACATTCGACTCAGGGCCTGGTGGTGGTGCACACAGTACTTACTAAGCACAAGGACCCGCGCAAGGGTCTGAGTTTGAGCTCCCAGGTCCCCATCTGCAGGGAAATGCTTCACAAGTGTCTTTCTCTCTCCCTCTCTATCTCCACCTCCCCTCTCAGTTTATCTCTGTTCTAAATAAACAAACAAACAAATGGACACCAGGAGGAGTGGATTTGTAGTGCCGGCACCAAGCCCTAGAGATAACCCTGAAGGCAAAAAAAAAAAAAAAGACATTTAACTCAAACCAAACAAATCTGAATAAATTATGGACTTTTCTTAACAACAATGTATCAGTTCTGATGCATTATGACAAATAGGCCATATTCATGTAAATTGTTAATTAGGGGGCGGAGAAGACAGCATAATGCTTATGCAAATGACTTTCATGCCTGAGGTTCCAAAGTCCCAGGTTCAATCCCCAACCCCGTCATAAGCCAGAACTGAGCAGTGCTCTGGTAGCTTTATGTATCTTTCTCTCTGTATCTCTTTCATTAAAATAAGTAAATAAAATATTTTTAAAAATTGTTCATGATAAAATTTAGTATGGAGTACATGGTGTCTATTTTGATAGTTTTTCTTTAAATCAAAAGCGTACTAATATTAAAAATTTACTTGAAAAAAAGGTAATTGTATGTGCAAAGCCTAAGATATTAGGAGGGTTGGATGAGATAGATTTTTATAAGTCTGGATAATGAGGCAAGTATCAGGAAGTCAGGATTCATTTTGAGCCCTTACAAAGGCCATTATTTTGAAAGCCTGAATCTGCTGAGAGAAACCAGGCATGGCTGACCAGATCATGGATGTTTACTATATCCTTAAAATAGAACCCAGGATAGGAGAAAAGAAAGAGAACCCTCACCCCTTTTAGTCCTGGTAAATGCAAAGAAGAGCAAAGGGAAGGGAATAAAGAGGCTTGGTTCTAAGTTTTCCCTCTCCTCTGAAATGCCAGCTAGAGTAAGGAGGTTGTAAGTTTCCACACTGGTATGAAGGGACCTGCAATCCCTGGGAGGCAGAGGAACAAGCATCTCTGACCATAGCTTGGGGAAGCATCTGGCCTGTTACAGAAATTGTACACAGGCCTACATAAAGCATGCAGAGGGAATTATGGTGCAGCACAGAAAAGGACACCTGGACACATGTGGCAGAGGCAGTGCTCCCGGGTCTCCACAGATACTCAAACTGGATTGTTTCTATGCCATGGTGAGGGAGTGAGGAGAAGCAGAGAATGTCTAGAGTTGGAACAAAATTTATTTGTCAAGAATGTCTCAAGTCTGAAAAGATGGCTATGATCAACTCTGCTACCAGATATGAGCTGACTACCCACCCCTCCCACCCAAAGACTGGCTGAAACCTGTTCTACTTTAAGCCAAGGAGCGGATCAAAGGGCTTGCTCTGTTAGAGACAGCAGGTGATACGGAGGGGATACCATGTGAAACCAGACTCCTCTCTTCTCTGTACCTGTTACCATGAGCATGGTTGAAAATCTCCTGTGGTCCCCTGTGACCTCCAGCTGCTAGTGCTCACAGCACTGTGAATAACCTTCACTTAGCTGGACATATGACTTGCTTCTAATCAGTGGAACAGTGATGCCATGCCACTCCCACGATTATGCTAAATACCAAAGAAGAAGAGATAACACTTCTGTTACAATGTTACACTATGTAAGATTGTCTTTCGAGCTGGCTGCCTCTTATTCTCAGTGATTGGCTTTGAAGAAGCAAACTGTCTTCAATCTTACTGCCATAAAGAAATGAATTCTGCCAACCACCTGACTGATCTTGCAGGTAATTCCTTCTCCAGTTAAACCTTCATATGTGAAACAGTTTTTGGATACCTTTTTTGTTTGTTTGTTTGTTTTACTGCGCACAAAAAAATAAACTTAAAAAAAAATTTTATGGGAGTTGGGAGGTAGCGCAGCGGGTTAAGCGCACATGGCGCAAAGTGCAAGGACCAGCAATGAGGATCCCGGTTCGACCCCCCGGCTCCCCACCTGCAAGGGAGTTGCTACACAGGCAGTGAAGCAGGTCTGCAGGTGTTTATCTTTCTCTCCCCCTCTTCATCTCCCCTCCTCTTTCAATTTCTCTCTGTCCTATCCAACAGTAACAACATCAATAACAACAATAGTAACTACAACAATAAAACAAGGGCAACAAAAAAGAATAAATATTTAAAAATTATTATTTAGTAATGATTAACAAGATCGCTGGATAACAGGGGTACAATTCCATATAATTCCCACCACCAGAGTTTCAGATACCATCCCCTCCATTGGAAGGTTCCCTATTCTTTATCCCTCTAGGAGTATGAACCAAATTTTTTAAATATATTTATTTATTTTCCCTTTTGTTGCCCTTGTTTTTCATCTGTGTTGTAGTTATTATTGTTGTTATTTATGTCACTGTTGTTAGATTAGGACAGAGAGAAATGGAGAGAGGAGGGGAAGACAGAGAGGGGGAGAGAAACACAGACACCTGCAGACCTGCTTCACTGCCTGTGAAGCGACTCCCCTGCAGGTGGGGAGCCGGGGCTCAAACTGGGATCCTTAGGCCGGTCCTTGCGCTTTGCGCCACGTGCGCTTAACCCACTGCGCTACTGCCCGACTCCCAGACTAAAATTTTTTATGGGGTGCAGAAGGTGGAAGGTCTAGCTTCTGTAACTGCTTCTCTGCTGGACATGGGTGTTGACAGGCCTACTGGATAACACCTTAACTGAAGCTTTGTGAGAGATCTTAAGCAAAGCACCCTATTAGGTTGTACTGAACCTCTGCCTCTGAGTAATAATGCAAATGTATTATTCTGCAGTTTAAAAAAAGGTGAGAAATCTTTATGTATACCAATTAAGCAACTTGAATATTTTTATAGGTATTATAAATAAATGAATAGTTTAAAGCAAATGAGTATGATAATTCCATTTGTATTTTGTAAAAATATTATGATATTCTCCTATTCCCAATCACTAGACTGTCCACCAGACTAATAAAACTGAGCTCTGAAACTACGGCACCTGTAACTTTGTAAATCTTGACATTACTCTAATACACATCAATGATTGACAACAAGAATTGATCAAAAGAATTTGTAAGAGATCACGTATGATAAGATTTTGTCAGGAGTCGGGCGGTAGCGCAGCGGGTTTAAGCGCACGTGGAAAGAAGCGCAAGGACCAGCAGCATAAGAATCCCAGTCGTTTGCGTTCAGGGCTCCCCACCTGCAGGGGAGTGAAGCAGGTCTGTAGGTGTCTGTCTTTCTCTCCCCATCTCTGTCTTGCCCTCCTCTCTCCATTTCTCTCTGTCCTATCTAGCAATGACGACATCAATAACAACAATAATAAAAAACAAGGGCAACAAAAGGGAAGATAAATATTAAAAAATTTAAAAAAATATATTTTGTCACACAATGAGAGATCACGGGAGTCAAAGAAGATAGTAGCCATGAAAATCAAGAAGAATCAAGAAACTTTAGGGGAGAATCAAGACATTGTGTGATGAACTGTATGAAAGAAAAAGTCAAATGTTAAGTCAAGGTTTCTGGTTTCAGTTGTTGGGTAGCAGTGAAGGAAATGTTCAGAGAAAATGATGGATAATGGTGGAGAGGGATGGAGTAAGGGAGATAGTAAGTTCAGTTTGTGTATAAGGCAGATTTTTTTTTTTTTTACTTATTTTTTAGTGATTTAACCTTGGTTTACAGAACTGCAAGATTTCATGGATATAGTTTTACACCAATACATGGTTTCAGCTCACTGAAACCACCACCAAAGTTCCTATGCTCCTCTCCTTCCTTCTGATTACTAAGTCTAAGAGAGATAGTTTGGTTACTATTTTTTTTCTTTTGCAAGTTTTCTTACTTTTGTTACCAATAGTCTACACATGAGTGAAACTATCTGATAGCTATCTTTCAAATCTTTGTTTACCACACTAGCATAACCAGCTCATTTCATGTACTTTGTCCCAAATAATGCAATAATATCATCTCTTTCAATTTCAGAGTAATATTTTATTGACTACGTCTCCCACAAATTCTTTATCCAGTTGTCTGTCAATGGGCATTTAGGTTGATTTCATATTTTAAATGTATGTCAAATTTTAAGGATTCCACAATATATTCTAGTAGATGTCCTTAGTAGGTAATTGGAAATGAGCTCTGGTAATACATAAGTTCTAGGGATATAGATTTGAGAGACAAGTCATTGATTTGTCATTGATGAATAGGGAGTGGCTGAAATCACCACCAGGCTGGGTGGGTAAACTGACTGAAAAGAAAAATGTCAAACAGCTGTAACTCACAGGAATGCAACATGCAGGCGGCAGGGAAAGGAAGAGGAACTGTTTATGGAATCAACTACTAAAAATATTTTAAAAGCTAAGATGCTAAAAATAAATACTTTGGAAAATAATAGTGATGATCTTTATTAAAGGAACTGGAATTCTGGCTGTGCCCACAGAATACAGAGTTGAGGAATAACGAAGTCAACTGAGGCAGAGGAAATAATGATATTGAGAACTCTGATAAGTCATGCAGAAGAAAAGAGAAAAATTGGTTGTATCTTAAAGCTATCACTTGGATTAAAAAAGAAAAGTATGCATTAAGCTACAGACAGTCATGAGTATTGTTTTAGGAAGAAGAGAAAGCCCAATATTGGAAAAAAAATAGATTAGATATACTGGAAAGAAATGGATTGTTGACAAAAAGTTTCAAGAAGTGAAGTGAGAGAGGGAGACTAGAAAGGACACAGAAGACAAGTTAGGCATGTAAGATGCCAAGATCACCAATCTCAGATGCGTAAGGACAAGCAGGTTTGCAGTAGAAGATGGCTGAGAGTCCTCTGGTACTCTCTATGAAGTAAGATGCCTGCTACGAGGCAGGGGCCCTAAGAAAAAGGAGAAACAAAAAGGAATAAGATGGAAAAGGAAACTAACAACATATCAGCAAAATAATCTCAGACTACGTAACTGGCCCATCTGATGTTGTAACTCAAGTTAGCAATCATTTACTAGTTGATTCTTCAATGCTCACTCCCTGTTCCCAAAGAGCTCATTGACCTAGGATCTATAGTTTGCAGAGAACCTACAACAACCCTGGCTGAAACCAGAGGTGAACCGTGTGACCTTAGCATGCTAAGCAAATCAGCACATTCCAATCCTTGGGTACAGTGTTTGATTCAGGGATGAGCCTCTGACTAAACCTGTCTAGCAGTGCAGAATGTATCAGATCTACTGCTAGAGATTTGGAGACAAAGAAGATTACTACCCATGAAAGAGGAAGCACGAACTCCTTACGTCATTGAAAACAGTATCAGTTCAGGCTGCCTTAACAAAACACCATACAGACTGGGTGGCTTGAACAACAGATTTTTTTTTTTTCTAACCAGACACTATTCAGCTCTGGCTTGTGGTGGTGCTGGAAACAAACCTGTTTTCTCCCAGTTGTGGAAGTTAGGAAGTAGTTCAAGGTCAGGGTGTTTTTAGGATTGACTTCTGTTGAGATCTCTTCAAAATATTCTCACTTTCTGTTCCCTCAGTGGGGGGGAGAAGATGGGAGGCATAGATCTGCTATCTCTTCCTCTTCTGATAAGGACACACTCCTAAGTGATTAGGACCACACCCTTATGGCCTTGGTACCTATGTGGCAACCCTATCTCCAAATACAGTCACAGTTACATTGGGGGTTGGATTTTAACAAAGTAACTTAGAGGTGTGGGGACACATTTTGTTCAGAACAAAAGCCACCTAGGAGAGTGGGGCTGGCCTTTAAGATGAAGCCAACGCCAAGGAATGAGAATTGAGAACTTAAAAAGAAGTCAGTTTCCAGTAGTTGGTCTAGATTTTATATGAAACTTGTTTCACCTCTGTCTTTTGCAGTTAGTGAGTCTTAACTTTTTAAGCTAGTCTGAATTTTTTAATTTTACTACAAGCAAAGGTAATGTAAATAATAGAGCAGTTAAGTGAGTTCCTCTACCGGCTAGTCTAGAGACAAAATATTTGGTTCTATCTAGATTAGGCCTGTCTAATCAGGCTGGTAGTATAGAAATAGTGAGGTCTAAGATGGCAGAATTAAGGGAAAGTATAATTGGTGACAGAAAGTAAGCCCAAACAAGTAAAAAAAAAAAAGAGGGGGGATACCAAGGGCAGTGGGGGGGGGGGTTTGAGCTTGGACTTGATGTTATTTAAGTCTGGTGTAAATAAAAACAAGAATGGAAGACAAACAGAAGGTACTGGTTAGTTACCAGGCCTATTGAGTTTAACATATGTCATCTAGTAAACAAAAGCAATAGCACCATAACACTAAGAAGAAAATCCTGCTCTGAATGAAAGGCCTGTCAAAGTATGATTACAGCCACAAGGTCATGAGCACTTTGCAAATGAATCATTTCAGCATGGACAAAAGCTGGAAACATGAACTCCCAGCTTCACATTAATCTTCTGAAAATCATTCTAAATGTTGCCTCCACACACACACCACCAACATAACTATTAAAACAGGGTTGTTCAAACTAAAGTCTTAAGACAATTTTTCAAAATGTGTGTTAACTATCTTTTTTTTTTTTAAATTTATTCCCTTTTTGTTGCCCTTGGTTTTTTTTTATTGTTGTAGTTATTATTGTTGTTGTTGTTGGATAGGACAGAGAGAAATGGAGTGAAATGGGGAAGACAGAGAAGATGAAAGAGAGACACCTGCAGACCTGCTTTACCGCCTGTGAAGCAACTCCCCTGCAGGTGGGGAGCCAGGGGCTCGAACCAGAACTCCATCTTTGTGCTTCGAGCCACATGCGTTTAACCCGCTGCGCTACCGCCCAACTCCTGTATGTTAACTATCTTAATAATTTAAAATAAATTCTGGGAGTCCAGTGGTAGCTCAGCGGGTTAAGCACACGTGGCACGAAGCCCAAGCACCAGCATAAGGATCCCGACTGGAGCCCCTGGCTCCCCATCTGCAGGGGAATCGCTTCACAAACAGTGAAGCAGGTCTGCAGGTGTCTATCTTTCTCTCCCCATCTCTGTCTTCCCCTCGTCTCTCCATTTCTGGCTGTCTTATCTAACAACAACGACATCAATTACAACAACAACTACAGCAACAATAAAAAACAAGGGCAACACAGGGGAAAATAAACAAATAAAAATAAAATCCACAGAAGATATGGCATACAGCTGCTATTTAATTTCAATGCCTAAGTTTTCATTTATGATCTTGTTGGCAACAAGCAGCACAAATATAACATGAAAAGGATGCATTTGGGCATACAGCACACTGTGAAAAGGTTCTTCCGTATTTTGAATTGAGAGAATTAGTGAGGGAACTGAGAAGACACCAAATACAACAGTAGGGATGGACTGAAGTCAAAAGAACCTGTGTGGGGGTGGTCAGTACTCTGTTTATAATGAGTTGCGATTTAATTTTGGTAAACTACCAGCAGTTATATTACAATGGTGTTAATTTGCATTTTTTGGCTTTGTGGCTGCAGTTGTACTGATTCTGATCTGATAGTTGAGTAAGAGCTCTGTGCACAAGGTGCTTATATCTACATTTATGTAACACTAAAGTAAAAGCATTTTAAGTCAACCCAAAGGCCTAGGAATGTTCTTCCTAAACAAACAAAAATGTATTTGATTCAATCATGAATAATATAGTATCACAAGATTCTGATCTTATTCCTCCTTAATAGCTTAAATATCCCAAAGGAAGGCCGAATCACCTCGATTCTCCCTGAGAAGTAATTTCAAGGGAAGAAGTAAAAGACCAGAGTTAAATTGAACCCAGGCTCTACCACATACGACCGTGTAACCTAGGGCATAACACATAACCGTGTTCATCTTAGTTCCCTAAAGAAGATGTGGCTAATAAGATTTTTTAAAAAAAAATAGACAAAGCTTACAGGAAGTGGTTTATGTAGTATATAAGTAGCCTGGTGCTGGGTGCATGATAAATGCTCAAGAAGCTTTAATTGATATTGAGTAAGAAGAGTCTAACTCTTCTTACAGTTTTCATAGGGCTTCATAAAAAAAAAAAAAAAAACAGGATTCTTCCATTATACTTCTGAATTTAAACAGTCTTGAAGTAAAAAAACTTTTCTTTTTTCAGGTTTATTTTTCTAGTTATAACTTTTCATATAAATAAAAGACTAATTTAACGATGAGGTATATTAGTAGTATAGTAGAAAGTGCTAGACTAACAACAGAATAAGCCTCAAGTTCAAAGGCCTAGGAGACTGATCAGTTTGTAAGAAAGGAAAAAGAAATGGCTATTGGGGGCTGGGTGGTGGCACACCTGGTTGAGTGCACATGTTACAGTACACAAGGACCCAAGTTTGAGCCCTCAGCCTCCACCTGCAGGGGAAATGCTTGGCAAGTGGTTAAGCAGTGTTGTGGGTGTCTCTCTGTCTCACCCTATCACCCCTTTCCTCTCGATTTCTGGCTGTCTCTATCCCGTAAATAAAATTAAGATAATAAAAAAAACTTAAAAAAAGAAAGAAATGGGGAGTCGGGCTGTAGCGCAGCGGGTTAAGCACAGGTGGCACAAAGCACAAGGACCGGCATAAGGATCCCGGTTCGAACCCCGGCTCCCCACCTGCAGGGGAGTCGCTTCACAGGCGGTGAAGCAGGTCTGCCGGTGTCTATCTTTCTCTCCTCCTCTCTGTCTTTCCCCTCCTCTCTCCATTTCTCTCTGTCCTATCCAACAACGACAACAATAATAATAACTACAACAATAAAACAAGGACAACAAAAGGGAATAAATAAATAAAATAAAATAAAAAAGAAAGAAAACCTTAAGTTTTTTTTTTTTAAAAAAAAGAAAGAAATGGCCATTGGGAACAATGGATTCTGCATATAAGTGAAACAAACCATCTGTTAGTTGTCTTTCACTTCTTTATTTCACTTAGCAGTCATATCTACTTCCACCTATTTTGTCTTAAGTGATACAATATCATCTTTTTAAAAATATTTTAAATTTATTTTTATTGCCACTAGGGTTATTGCTGGGCTCCGTGCTGGCACTGTAATTCCACCACTCCAGGTGGTTATTTGTTCCTTTTTCTTTCCCCCCCTTTATATTTTATTTGATAAAACAAAGGAAAATTGTGAGGAGAGAGGGAGCTAGAGAGGGAAAAAAGACAAACAACTGCAGACCTGTTTCACCGCTCATGAAGCATCCCCCCAGCAGGTGGGGAGCAAGGACTCACACCTGGGTCCTTGATCAGGAATGCGAGCGTTCAACCACATGTGTCACCTTTAAACATTAATACTTACTCCAATAATAAACAAATTTTAAGTCCATTTTTTAAAAATTTATTTTCCTTTTTGTTGCCCTTATTGTTGTAGGTATTATTATTGTTGTTACTGATGTCATCGTTGTTAGATAGGACGGAGAGAAACGGAGAGAGGAGGGGAAGACAAAGAGGAGAGAAAGATAGACATCTGCAGACCTGCTTCACCGCCTGTGAAGCAACTCCCCTGCAGGTGGGGAACCAGGGGCTCGAACCGGGATCCTTAGCCGGTCCCTATGCTTTGCGCTACATGCGTTTAACCCAGTGCGCTACCACCCGACTCCCTTAAGTTCCATTTTTTAAATAATGTTCACATGGCAAGAATCACTGATTCTTTTTCATAGCCTCAGCATGAGAAACTATTTCCTGTCTGGCCAGTCTCCCACTGAGTAACTTCCATCCGCAATCACCTACTAATGGACATAAAGGTTGCTTCCCTAGTTTGGTTACTACTAGTAGTGCTGCTAAGAATATAGGGGTGTACATATCCTTTCAACTTAGTGTTTTCATGTCCATTGGAGATATGCCTAGGAGTAGCATTCCAGGATCACAGAGATCTCCATTTTCTCTTGTAAGGACTCTTCATCCCATTTTCTACTGAGACTGTCGCAGTTTGTATTCCCACCAGCGGTATATCAGAGATTCCTTTTTCTGCATATCCTTGTCAGCACTTGCAGTTTCCAATTTAATTTAATGTAGGCCATTCTCACCTGCGCAAGGTGGTATCTCGCTGAGTTTGAATTTGCATTTCTCTAATAAGTGATGAGGAGCATTTTTCACGTGTCTGTGAATCATCCGTATTATTCTTTGGAGAAGTGTTGTATTGAGATGTTTTGCCCAGTGTTATAGTGGGTTCTTGGTCTTGTTGTTCTCGTTGAGATATATTTTATATATTAATTCCTTGTCAGACAGTAGTCAAGGTCCAGAAGTGTATAACCTAGGTTTTGTGGGTTTTGACTCTAATACTCTAGTCTTTGATCCATTTTAACTTTTGTGTTGTTCTAAGTGCCAAAAAAGAAATAAACATAATAAAAGTCTGCACAGCAAGAAAAAAAAAGCTTAAGTAGATCCTTACGTGTTTCATAATGCCCTTCTTTTTAAGTAAACTCAAGTCACCTTTATAATCTTAATACATTAGAAATATTTTAGAATCACAAAATACATAAATTAAAACCTAGGGAGACAGCATATGGTTATGAAAAAAGAATTTTATGCCTGAGGCACCAAAGGTCCCAGGTTCATTCCTCAGCACCACCATAAGCTAGAGCTGAGCAGTGCTCTGGTAAACAGTAATAATGAAAATAAATATATGGGGGGCTGAGTGGTGGTGCACCTGGATAAGCACACATATTACCATGCACAAGGAACCAGGTTCAAGTCCCCACTCCCCATCTGTAAGGGGGAAGTTTCACGAGCTCTGAAGCAAGTACTGTAAGTCTCTGTCTCTCTCCCTGTCTATTTTCCACTCTCCTCTCACATGCTCTCTGTCCTCTCAAGTAAAGAAGAAAATAAAAAAGGCAAAAAAAAAAAAAAAAAAAAGCAATGGCCACTAGGAGCCATGGATTTGTCGTGCAGACACCAAGCCCCAACAATAGTCCTGGTGGCAATAAAAAATTAATTAACAAAGAAAGCAAGATATTATTTTTAGTTGTATAAATTCTATATAGTTGTCATTAGTAGAAGAGTCACACTTGGAAAATTGGAAGGGGAATCTATAACAGCAACACAAGACAGGTTCCAACATTTTTTTTTAATAAATTAAGTTTTTATTTATTTATTTTCCTTTTTGTTGCCCTTGTTGTTTAACATTGTTGTGGTTATTAATGTTGTTGTTGTTGGATAGGACAGAGAGAAATGGAGAGAGGAGGGGAAGACAGAGAGGAGGAGAGAAAGACAGACACCTACAGACCTGCTTCACCGCTTGTGAAGCGACTCCCCTGAAGGTGGGGAGCCGGGGGCTCGAACTGGGATCCTTACGCAGGTCCTGGCGATTTGCGCCACGTGCGCTTAACCCAACATTTTTTTTTTATTATTACCTACTTACAGGGTAGAAAAGAAACTAGAGTGGTCTGGTAGGTGGCACAGTGGCTAAGGAACTAAACTCTCAAGCATGAGGTCCTGAGTTCAATCCCCGGCAGCACATGTACCAGAGTGATGTCTGGTTCTTTCTCTCTCTCTCCTCCTATCTTTCTCATTAGTAAATAAATAAATAAAATCTTAAAAAAAAAAAAAACTAAAAGAAAAAGAAAAGAAACTAGAATCTGTGAGAACCTGGTTAATGGAACCCAGACAGAGTGCTATATGTATTTAGCACTCAAATAGCACAGAACCAAAGAAGTTCACAAAAAGCTTACTCTCAAAAGACTCCAATTTCACAAAGTGGAGGCGGAGAACTCTGAAAGAAATTATTGGAAAAGAGAAAGCAACCAAGGAGGTGGTTGTTTAAACAAACAGCTCACTGTGTGTCTCAAATTCCAGCTATATATAGACATTCGCTCATCTCCTACGGCAGAGAATATACTACACGGCTGGCTAACACTCTAGCTGCTTTCTCTTTCCATTGGTAACTGCATTTGTGAAGAACCAGCTCCTTCCCGTCTATAATATTTGTTCATTATCAGGCAGCAAACAGAGGCCACCAATCAGGTCTGCCCAGCCGAGTTCCAAGGAAAGCTTGTGCACCCTCTGCTGGTCAGCTCCACACCAGGACCAGAGGTTCTGTGTCCCAGGGAGACAGACGACTCAAATTATATGGAAACACTTTCAGGTTCTTTATCACCTGACGTCAGTTAAGAGTTTGGAAACAATCTCCTGCCACCTGAGATATAATTCCAGATTAAAGCAACACCTTCCTTTTGTTCCATTTAAGAGAAACATAAAAACTACAGTCCTGTGAGAAAATAAACCAGCAAAAGTATTGTCAATTGAAATAATTTCACCTTATTGCATAGTAAATGAGGCCTGCATATGATTACAATACTTATGATGACTATAAAGCTCTATCACACTTTTGCTCTGGTTGAAAACCTGTAAGTCACCGTAACAAACTAATATTTGTAAAGATTCTTACAACCCACAAGATGCTCTCATATTCATTTTCACACCTAATCCTTACAACAATCCTGTAAGTGAGGACGGAAAGCAGAAAGCATTTCTGTTAATAGATAGTTACAAATATAGCAGCTGAGGTTCCCAGCGACGGGAGTTGTCTCGAGCACATAGTTGCAAGAGCACATGCTCCGAATTGTGCATCTACTCAGTACATTATTCTACCTGAGCTGCTCATCTATAAGTTTTCTGAAGACTCAGTATATAATTGAGGCAGAAAGACTAAAACAAATGCTTCAAAAAATTTATTCCACTTTCAAATCTCACCAAAAATGTAGGTGTTGAGCCCTGAACCTGAGGGGTGTGCAATGTAGGAAGTGTTTTTGTCCTAAATGACAAAATTTAGCAAGGGAAATGGAGAGGTTTTAGAAGGTCTCTATTGAAAACTACATTAGCATTAACTTCAGAACTTCTATGTGTGGCATGTCCATGCCCATAAAAAAATAGCTCCTGGAGGTCGGGTGGTAGTGCAGTGGGTTAAGTCTACATGGCGCGAAGCACAAGGACCGAAGTAAGGATCCTGGTTCCAGCCCCTGGCTTCCCACCTTCAAGGGGCTTGTTGCTTCACAAGTAGGTCTCTCCCCTTCTCTGTCTTCCCCTCCTCGCTCGATTTCTCTCTGTCCTATCCAACAACAATGACAGCAACAACAACGACAAGGATAAACAACAAGAGGAAAAATAGCGTCCAGAAGCAGTGGATTCATAGCGCAGGCACCAAGCCCTAGCAATAACCCTGATGGAAAAAAAAAAAAAAAGATCCTGAGCTGCCAAAATAGCTCACTTGCATAATGTGTTGTTTTGCCATGTGTGTGACATAGGTTCAAGTCTGGGACCCACCACAATGAAAGAAGCTTCAGTGCTATGGTCTCTTTCACACTCTCTGGCTCCTTGTCTCTCTACAGCTGTTAGGCCCCACTGATGACAACAACATCGGACTGGGAAGTGATGCAGTGGTGGAGCACACGTGTTACAGTGCCAAAGTATCTGGGTTCAAGCCAGTAGTTCCCACCTGCAGGGGGAAAAGCTTCACCTGCTGAGAAGCAGTGTTTCAGGTGTCGCTCTTTTTCTCTCCCTCTCTATCACCTTCTTCCCTCTCAATGTTTCTCTATCTCTGTTCAGA
The DNA here is from genome assembly GCF_950295315.1 of Erinaceus europaeus. Classification (NCBI taxonomy): domain Eukaryota; kingdom Metazoa; phylum Chordata; class Mammalia; order Eulipotyphla; family Erinaceidae; genus Erinaceus; species Erinaceus europaeus. Next base: position 19,875,571 of record NC_080179.1, on the reverse strand, counting down.
TAATAATGACAAATTAACAACAGTACTGCATGAAACAGGCAGGGAGTCAAGTTTTGTGCCTGCTTTCTCCAGAATCTTTCAATAATTTCTCTTTCTAAACAATATCTTATGAATACTGTTGTGTTGGAGTGCCATGCTGAAAATCAATAAGGTAAGAGAGATTCAGGGCAATGCAGCTATCATCACAGACAGCCTCCAAACTAAAGAGCAAAATAATAATGATAAATACAACTAAATAATAACAGTTTCATGTGCCAGGCAATATTCTAAGTATTTTACATGTACTAAATCATTTTGTCTACCCAAGAACACACATAACAGATAAGTAGACTGAGATATAAATATACACACATACACATTCAGAGATATTTAACCTTTGGGTTATAACCCAATTTTATTTATTTTGTCACTTAAACTATTCCTGCTTTGGCTATTAAAAGCTCTTTTAGTTGGTATCAATATCCTTTTGAAAAATTCTCATTATTGTATTTTTTTTTACCTTGCATTTTCTCTTGTTTATTGTTCATTGATATTTCTAGTTCACCAAACATAATTTAATTTTTTTCTTTATTGGGGGATTAATGGTTTATAGTAATTGGTAAAATACAGTAGTTTGTATGTTTGTAACTTTTCTCAGTTTTCCACATAACAATTCAACCCCCTTTAGGTCCTCCTCTGCCATCATGTTCCAGGACCTAAACCCTCGCCCTCACCCCAGTCTTTTACTTTTGTGCAATACTCCTAGCCCAATCAAGTTCTGCTTTCTGTTTTCTTCTTATTATTTTTATTAGTGATTTAATACTGATCAACAAGATTGTGAGATAAGAGGGGCACAATTCGCACAACTCCCACCACCACCGAGTCGTATCTCATCCTCTCTACCGGAAGCTCCCCATTCTTTATCCCTCTGGGAGTATGGACCAAAGATTTTTATGGGATGCAGAAGGTCAGAGGTCTGGCTTCTGTAATTGCTTCTTCGCTGAACATGGGTGTTGACAGGTCAATCCATACCTTTCTCTAGTGGGGTCCCAGGACACATTGGTGATGTCATCTGCCTTTTCTGATGTATGACATTCTCACAGGAATGAAGTGGTATCTAATTGTTGTCTTTATTTGCATTTCTCTGACAATCAATGACTTGAAGCATTTTTTTTCATGTTTGTTGGCCTTTTGAATCTCTTCTATGGTGAATATTCTGTTCATACAGCCTCTCCTCATTTTTGGATGGGGTCATTTTTATTTTATTTTATTTTATTTTATTTTTTGCTAAGTTTGACGAGCTCTTTATATATTTTGGTTATTAGCTTCTTGTCTGATGTATGGCATATAAATATCTTCTCTCATTCTGTAAGGGGTCTCTTTGGGTGGTGGTTTCTTCTGCTGTGAAGAAGCTTTTTAATTTGATATAGTTCCACTGATTTTTGTCTTAAGTCTTCTTTAATTGGATTTGTATCATTGAAGATGCCTTTAAAATTTAGATGGAAAAGAGTTCTGCCAGTATTTTCCTGTAAGTATTTGAGTTTCTGGTCTAACATCCAAGTCCTTGATCCACTTGGAATTTACTTTTGTGTTTGGTGAAATATTGTGGTTCAGTTTCATTCTTCTGCATGTTTCAACCCAATTTTTCCAACATCATTTGTTGAAAAGACTCTCCTTTCCCCTTTAATAGTCTGGGCAACCTTGTCAAAGATTAGATGTCCATAGGTGTGGGGGCTTATTTCTGGGCCGTCAATTCTATTCCACTGGTCAATGTGTCTATTTATGTTCCATACCAAACAGTTTTGATTGCCCTATAATACAATTTGAGATCTGGGAGTGTGATGCCTCCAGTTCTGTTCTTTCTTCTCAAGATTGTTTTGGCAATTCTAGGTCTTTTCTGGTTCCAGATAAACATTTGTAGCTTTTGTTTTATTCTTCTAAAAAAAAACTTCATAGGATCTTGATAAGGGTTGCATTAAGTTTGTATATGGCTCTGGGTAGTATATTCATTTTGATTATGCTAATTCCATGAACATGGAATATCTTTCCACTTCTTTGTGTCTTTTTCTATTTCCTTAAATAGTGACTCATAATTTTCAGTATATAAGTCTTTCACTTCTTTTGTTAGGTTTACTCCTAGATATTTTATTGTTTTTGTTGTTATAGTAAAAGAGTTTGATTTCTGAACTTCTGCTAACTTAGTGTTTACATAGAGGAATGCCACTGTCTTTTGTATGTTAGATTCTTGAATTGCCTTCATAATGAATTTTTATTTAATTCAAACTCTGATATTTTCTCCAGTCTTTAGGTGTTTGAACTACTTGTATATTTCCCCCCATGTTTTGGTTAAGCATGGGCCTGCTATTCAGCCAGCAGGTAGCATCATGGTTATGTTGTTTATATATGGTATGTCGGGGGGAGCGGGGGTGGGGGTAAAAGTCTTCCCTATGACCTTAGGCAGATGTATTGCCTATGATGACAAAAATAGGTTCTTGCTGTTATGTTTCAATCTGTACACTGGTCTCTGAAGCCTGCTACCTCAGCCTGTGCAGGCTACACAGTTTTAGTTTTTTAACTAGGTTTTTCTCTGATAGGTTCCCTGCCTTTTGGAAGACACACTTGTGTTTTGCTGTGTAGCTACCAAATTGGTGCTGGCTGCCAGCTGCCAGCATCTGGTTCAATCTGTTTTTGTCTTGAGAGTTTCTCCTTTATCCCTTTCCCCATGTACCTATAAACACCTATAAGTCAGTAAATTTCTTCAAATGTTCCACTTGTGTTGGGCCTTAAGCCAGCTCCTCCTCCTCCCTCTGCTCCATTGCTGATACTAATTACATAATCATTGCTTTGCCTGAAAGATCCCCACCTTTGATCTATCTTCTTTCTACCTCGAGACCCGCCCTGCCTGCAGGGTATTAATTAATCCCACCATTAAAACCTTCACAACAGTTGCTACGGGAGTTTCTACCTTAGTCTGCTCTTTTCTTTTCTCCACCCCTTCCTAGCCATTTCCTCTTCCAACTTGTCGCTTCCCGCTTCCAGTTCTAATAGATAAAAGCGTTGTCTCTGGGAGTCGGGCGGTGGCTCAGTGGGTTAAGCACACGTGGCGCAAATCGCCAGGACCTGCGTAAGGATCCCGGTTCGAGCCCCCGGCTCCCCACCTGCAGGGGAGTCGCTTCATAGGCGGTGAAGCAGGTCTGCAGGTGTCTGTCTTTCTCTCCCCCTCTGTCTACCTCTCCTCTCTCCATTTCTCTCTGTCCTATCCAACCACGACGACGACATCAATAGCTAACAATAATAAATACAACAATAAAACAAGGGCAACAAAAGGGAATAAATAAATATTAAAAAAAAAAAAAAGCGTTGTCTCTGATTAATAAAGACACATTGCATTCCTGCTCCGCCATGAGTTCCTGGTCTCTCTCCCGGCTGAGATTGGCTCCAGTCAAATTCTCTCCAACCCAGAGAGCAGGTGCCCGGGAAGAAACACCCTCATGCTGGCCCGCCACACTTGGAATGTTCTGAGGTCCCGGGTGTCTTTTCATTGCCTTGTCTAGTTGATCACAGTAGTGGTCTTTCAGCTGCAACTCCATGGCCATGCTCCCGAAACCCTTTCTGGGTGTTTATTTTTATAGGTTTTCCTGCTTCTGGGTACTCTCAACTAACAAGCAAGTAAGTATCTGTGTGTATACTGAACCATGGATGTACATATATCTTTATAAGTGTTTCGCTATGTTTCCATTTCCATCTATGGTAAACCATATTAGTACATACTAATTTGTCCAAATCTAACCCAGTTTTGTCATCACCAGAGCTTCACCTTTCTGGGATTACTTTTTTCAGAAAGACAGAGAGACAAAATCCTACAACAATAAAAACAACAAGGACAACAAAGGGAAATAAATAAATGCTTTGAAAAAACTTTTTTTTAATCTTTAAAAAAAATTTTTTACAATGTCTTCCCTTTAAAGATGAAATATCAGAAGTATTTAATTTATAAATATGAACAAGAAGAGGATGTCCTCAATAATTAGTTCTAGTCTATGCTGCATTGAAGGTCCAGTCTTGCACAGTAATCTAGTAAGAAAGATAAATGAAAGGAAAACGAGTTCAGGTGAAAGTACCAAAACTAACAGTTTCCTGAGGCCTTAACTATCAGAACAGCTCCCTAAACTCTACAGATGAAAATTGTTATTATTCAGTATAATGTTTGCTAGAAAAGATACCAATAAACAAAAAGACAACTGCATTTTTAAGTACTAGCAAAAGCATAGTTGGAAAACTTGATTTTAAAATATAGCATTTAGGGTTGGAGCAATAGCTCACTAGGTAACATTCTTTTTTTTTTAATATTTATTTTTTTCCATTTTGTTGCCCTTGTTTTTTGTTGTTGTTGTTATTGTTGTAGTTATTATTGTCGTGGTTGTTGGATAGGACAGAGAGAAATGGAGAGAGGAGGGGACGACATACTGGGGGAGAGAAAGACACCTGCAGGTCTGCTTAACCGCCTGTGAAGTGACTTCCCTGCAGGTGGGGAGTCGGGGGCTCCAACCGGGATTCTTACGCTGGACCTTGTGCTTTGCACCATGTGAGCTTAACCCGCTGCGCTACCGTCCGACTCCCAGCATTCTTTCATTGCCAGTCAAATCCTAGTTGCACATAGAAGGTGCTATGGCAACAACAGAGGAAACTCTGGTGCTGTGATCTCTCTCCCCACACATTTCTGAATGAAAAAGTAGCCCAGAGCAATGAAATCATGCATGAACAAGGGCCCTATTCCACATGCAAACAAAAATCATTAACAATAGCAGTAATAAAAAAATACTATTTCTCAAAACTGAACAAAATTATAAATGTACTTAGTAAGTAGCACAAATGTAATTTTTTAAAATCTCACTGAAAGTCATTAAAGAAGATCTAACCTGGACAGACATAATCTTCAAAGATGTGATAATATGATATGATAAAGTTATGAGTTCTCTTCAAATTAATATGTCATTAAAATTCCAGAAAGTTTTTTTTTTATTTTTTTTTTTTAGTGTGATTTGGACTAATTTTAAAATGTATGTCAAAGTACCAACAGCAAAAGGAGAGAAAAAAAAAAGAAAGAAAGAAGGCATTTCTGATAAAGGGGGTTAAGGTAGAAGACTTGCCCAACCAGTTCTCAAGTCTTATAATAATAAAAGTGGTCAGGTATTATTAGCACAGTGATTTTTAAAAAAAAAAAAAAAAAGTAAAAATGAAGCAAAAAGCAAAATGTAGAAATAGACCTGAGTAAAACTGTAAGCTTGATATATAACAAAATTAGCACCACAGATCTGTGGGAAAATAAGTTATTATTCAATAAGTGATTCTGGGAGAAGTAGTTATTCATGTAGGAAAAATAGGGCTAATAAATGGATGTTGGTTTAAGCTGCTATATTTGTGGTAATTCGTTACACAGCAATAGAAAACCAAATACTCTTTAGCAGGAGATAAGCTGAATACTCAATTATCACACTCTCAGAAGGGCTCTAAGAAACAAAACAAAGGACATGACAGGCTGAATCCTCAATAGACTACAATCTAGCACAGCAGATTGGAGCACTCAAAGGAGGACAGGTAGATTACTATGGGAAGGTTGGAAACCTAAATTCCTTTGGTGGAGTAAGATAGTTTGGTTGAGGGTAAAATGTGGGAATTTTTCCCTGTGAAAAAAAAAATCCTCTAAGTCATGGAACTGAGAAAAAAAAAATCTACAAAAGCACTTTCTAGGAATTACAAAAAAAATCAAAAAACAATAGAGCAGTGACAATAGAGCACTGGACTCTGGCATGGTATCCTGGTATCACATGTACCAGAATGCTGCTCTGGTTCTTTCTTTCTCTCTTCTTAATTAGTAAATGAATAAATCTTCAGCCCCTAAATAAAAATGTCCAGTTAGTAGAAAATAAGTAAACACACATAGTAAATTCATAAAATCCAATACTATGTAGTAGCAAAAAAGAAAGAAAGAAGCCACAGGTCCTTTGCCAAGTATAATGCTGAAGGAAAAAAACAGGCAAGTTGTAGAAGAGCATAGAAGTACAATGTGGTTCAACTTATATGATGCTTAAAAATATTCAAAATTTAACAATAGTTCACATCTATAGTAGGGAAAATAGGTAAGAAACCAGGAGAGGCACATTGGAGATATCAAAATATTAATATTCGGTTTTCTGAAAGATGCTAATAGGTATATGTGTGTATTCATTTAGTGATCAGTACTTCTCTATTTTGCTATGTTGTTCACATATGTACTTTTGAATAAAATCACTTGAAGAATAAGATGACTACTTTGCAAACTTTACTATCAATCTTTTAAATCTTTCTGGATAGTGTATATGCATGAATGTATAGATATCATTAAAATGGAGAGAGATGAGAAGCAAACAAACCTGTGGTCAAAATCTTCAAGTTTCAAAATAAGTTTCCAAAAGTAACTCTCACCTGGACTACTGTGACTACCTACAAGGTGGCCCGTTTCACTCTTGTTCCTGACACTGTGCCAAACTCTCTTAAGAGGACTGTTGTATCACTCTAGTAATTTCCCCATCTCAGTACCATGGTTCCCTATGCTCTGACCCCTAATTACCAGTGGAACCTGATTTTATTTATTTATCATCTCATAAGCTCCAGTCACAGAACAAACTCGAATATTTTCAAATATTAATGTCTTTAACGCTAGTATGCACATTTAACAAAATCTAGGCATTACTTCATAACATCGCATCAGGAGTAGTTTCCTGTTTTCTATTCTGGGGACTTTGGGGAGATTCATTTTTGACTCTATTAGCATTTTATATATACCCTTTCCTTTCTTCATGCTTAAAAATCAACTACATCAGAAATCTTGTCAATTCTACTTCCAAAACCTATTTACTTCTCTCCATCCCTCCTGCTACCACTTTTGCCCAACCTCTATCACCTCTTTCTTTTTTTAAAAAAAAATTATGTTTATTTATTGATAGTCAGAAATCGAGAGGGAAGGGAGAGATGGAGAAGAAGAGAGACAAAGAGACACCTGCTGCCCTGCTTCATCACTCGCAAAGCTTTCTCCCTGCAGGTGGGGTGGGGTGGGGGGTCGACCCTAGGTCCTTGTGCACTGTAACGTGCGCTCAACCAAGTGCCCCGCCCCAGCCCCAGACATCATCACCTCTTACCTGGACTGCCACAGTCACTTGTTTCCTTGTTTGCATTTTTTGTCCTTACTTCATACTTTCTCCATTCTATAGTTAACCTGATCTTATAACATAAATTAGATTATATCATCCCAATTCTTCAGTCTCCTATAGCTTCTCATGATAAAGGAACAAAATTCAAAACTCTAGCACCCAATATGACTTGGTCTCAGACCATCTCTCCAAATCCATCTATCTTTTTTTTAATTGGGGGAGAGAAAGGTATTAATGACTTACAGTAGATACAGTTGTTGGTAATTGTGTAAAAATTCTCAATTTCCACAAAACACTCTCACCCTCAGCCTAGGTCCTCCTCTACTATCATGCACCAGGACCTGAAAGCCCTCTGTCCCCATAACCCAGAGTCCTTTGGTGCAACACACCAAACACAATCCAAGTTCTACTTGGTGTTTCTCATTTCTGTTCTTATTTCTCAACTTCTGTCCATGAGTGAGATCATCCCATATTTATCCTTCTCTTTCCAGCTTACCTCACTTAACATGTTGCCTTCGAGCTCCATCTAAGATGAAGTGAAGAAGGTGAATTCATCATTCTTAATAGCTGAGTAGTATTTCATTGTGTATGAAATACTACACACAACTTAGCCACTCATCTGCTGGACACCTGGGCTGCTTCCAGGTTTGGTTATTACAAAAGTAAGTATACTATGAACGTAAGTATACACATATCTTTTGGGGTGAGTGTGTCTGATTCCTTAGGATATATCCGCAGGAGAATTGCTGGGCCATTTCTAGGTCCATTTCCAGCCTTCTGAGAGTTCTCCAGACTGCTCTCCACATTTGTTGTGCCAATCTGCATTCCTACCAGCAGTGCAGGAGAGTTCCTTTACCCATGCAACTCTCCAGCATCTGCTGTTACTATCAAATCAATCAATCTTATTACACTAAAGCGTCCCATGACATCCCGATAATTTTAAAATAAATCAACATCGTTATTGCTTTGGAGGTTCTGAGTTAGTCTTAACCTTTGGTCAATGTTTATCAGCTTATTTCCGTTATTCTGGAGTAAACTCAAAAATTGTTTCTATGGAGCCTCAGGCATGAGATTTTCTTTGCATAACCATTATGCTATCTATCCCCGCCCTCCTAACCATTCTTTTTTTTTTTTTTTTTGCCTCCAGGGATATTGCTGGGACTCACACTGCTCCGGGAGGAGAGGAAGATAGACACCTGCAGACCTGCTTCAGCTGCTTGTGGGGTGACCCCCCTGCATGGGTGTGTGTGTGTGTGTGTGTGTGTGAAGCCTGGGGCTCAAACCAGGATCCTTAACGCCAGTCACTGCACTTCACACCATGTGCGCTTAACCCGCTGTACTACCTACCGCCCCCCCAACAATTCATCATCTAGCATATCACCCTATTTTGCTTTCTCCCTTGCACTAATGCATCTTACTGTCTTCCCCCCCACACACACACACACACACACACACACTCTCTATGTAGAAATCTTTTTTTTTAATTGTGGGATTAGAGGGGTACAATTCCATACAATTCCCACCACCAGAGTTCCATATCCCATCCCCTCCACTGGAAGCTTTCCTATTCTTTATCCCTCTAGGAGCACGGACCCAGGATCATTATGGTGTGCAGAAAGTGGCAGGTCTGGCTTCTGTAATTGCTTCTCCATTGGACATGGGCACTGGCAAGTCTATCCATACCCCCAGCCTGTTTCTATCTTTCCCTAGTGGGGCAGGGGTCTGGAGTCTATGTAGAAATCTCACCCTATTTCATGCTCTTCCTTCTGTTAACATAATGTCTAGCTTGTTGTACATGAAAATTATTACATATAGAAATGAATGATCTCATAAGCTTGGTGCAAATTTCTCTGGTTCTAGCTTAGAGGTGGCTGAGTCGGCAGAACACATTCCTCACACTTAGGAGTTCCCATTTTGATTCCACAGCACTGCATGTGATTGAGTGGCACTCTGGTCTCTCTCATAAACTAAGTGAATAAACTTCTTTATTTGTGAAGCAAATATTCCAGCTTAACCTGAGTGTTTTATATATTATTTAGATATACTATGTTTCCTTAATCAAAGTATATGGATAAAAAACATTAAATTCTGAATTCCTACTTCTCTACCTTGTATTTAAAATACCATTACAAAGATAATTAAGTATCCTGCAGTCATCACACAGACACAGAATGAAAAGAAAAAAAAAAATCAACAAATGGTTTGATTCATGGCCCAAACTAAGAAAAGTCATTTCTGCATCCTAAGTTGGAGATATCTATCTGTTCATGCTATTGTTCTTCAACAAATGGGAAATATATACACAAATCAATCAATATAATATACCACATCAACAAAAAGAAAGCTAAAAACCATATCAGTAGACACTGAACATTATTCAACAACCACTTATGATTAAAAAACCTTTAACAAATTCAAAATAGTAGAAACATATTTCAACATAATAAAGGCCATACATGACAAACCCATGACTAGTACATTCAACAGTAAAAAAACCTTTTTCCCTATGATCCAGAACAAGACAAGAATGTCCATTCTTACTACTACTGGCCAACACAGTCCTAGAACTCCTAGCCAGAGCAATTGAATAAGAAAAAGATATAGGAGGAGCCTACATTATAAAAGAAGTCAAATTATTTTCACTTGCATATGATGTAATAGTATACATAGATAACCCTTAAGATCACACACACACACACACACACACACACACACACGCTACTAGAATCGGTTAATATATTCGCTAAAGTGGCAGAAATCAATATTCATCTGTTACAATTCTATCCACAAATGATGAGTTGCAGGGAAGAGAAATCAGGAAAACAGTCCTATTCACAACTGGACCACCAACTACACATCTGAGTAAATCCAACAAAGGAAGTTAAAAGACCTTTGCAATGAATTAAGTGTACTGAATACCCTCTTAACACAAAGGCAATATGAACAAGCCTTTCTATAAGTAGATTAAGCTATAAAAGATAGTGCACATCCTATTTTAGAAAATGTCACATCCAATAAAAAGTCGTATTGGTAACAACAATAAATCCCCTGATTTGATAGTTTGATTAATTAGGATATAAAATTTGGTGTTATAATTGATATAATACAAGAAATTCATGTAATGCATATGTTTAATACACTGTAATACACTGAGTATATTAATAGGGGATGTCGGATATCAACAGAGTCTTGAAAATTGTACTATGGGTGTTTGGGAGCCACTGGAAATTTTTAATAAAGAAATGCCAGTTTTGAGCATTAGAGATGTCACTGGCAGCAGTGCAAAGGATTTGAATTGAAAGTATTCCAGGCAAAATGGAAGCTACTAAATATAATAAAGTGGTAAAATGGTGAGGCCCGACATGACACAAGGGGTGTGAGAAAGTGTTGGATTAAGCGTCTGAATCAAAAAGACTTGGTTGCAGGTGAGGGAAAAGAGGGCATCTAAGATGACAGTCCCAAGGGCAACTTGGGGGTGAGACAAAGACCGCAGGAAGACAAGCAAATGCAGTGAAGAAGGAGAATAGACGGGTGATGAATTAAATTCTGCGATGATTTGAATTTCATCTCAAGAGAAGATCCAGCTATCTTTTCTGGGTCCCGGTGACAGCTGCATTCATGAATTACCAAATTAACTATTATAGTGCTCACTAAAAATACGCAAAACATCACAGTATGCTGAAAATAAGTCATGAATAATCAGCAAAAAGCCCAGGTCCTGAAGGAAATTCAGCAGGGTTCAAAACAGACATCACACATTTTTACCACTTTCGCTGTGACCCAAAGCAACTCACCCCCTATTGCGCTTTTTTTTTTTTTAATCAGTTCTATGTGACCCTACCTGTGACATGAGCACCTCTGAACCCAAGGGAGCCAAACCCACAGGGGCCATGCCAAGATGCCACCCTCCAAGCAAAGCAATGGCACACACCTGGTGCGTGATCACTGAGACTGTACTGTGTCCAGGCAGAGTTAGATAACAGACTTATCTTGCACTTAAGCGATATAATGTAGAATAGCTTAGGCAGTCCACGAAGAATGTAAACATTTCATGTTTTAGCCTTATAAGGAGAACGGGTGGGGGCGGCATGAGGAAGAAAAATGCTACGATAATGGCAGCGGGAGGCTGTGTCCTCTCAGGTCACATAAAGTTGTGCTTCTGGGAAAGAGTAACTCAACCCTTGTTTGGTAGGCAAGCCAGACTCTTTCACCATTAACGAATCGAACAAAAGCGGAGTGTTTGAAGACCACAATGTCTGATCATGAACTTCAAGCAGAACGTCCAACGTGCTACTGAAGGGAAGGTCTTGGGGCCGTACCTTTAGCACAGGACGTCGCTCTGGCGGGAATCGCACTGGACAGAGCGCCCCTCTCAGCGGCGGGCCAGAGGCTACCAGAGAGAAGCTGGGGGTGGGGGTGCAGAGAGAGATGGGGGTGCCAGGAGAGCAAAGGACCAATCTCTGAATGCGGGGCGCGCACGGGGAACCACAAGGCGGCAGCACCAGAGCACCTGCGTCCTCCCCGGCCGCGGGCAGCCCCGGAAAGGCGCGCCAGCCCTTCTGCGCAACCTCTGCGCACCAGCGGGGGCAGGGGCCACGGCGGCCGGGGGGCGTGGCCGGGAGCCGCGTTCACGGCTCACTGCCTGATGGGAACTGTAGTTCTGGGGACAAGCCGGCCTCCCTGAAAACGCACTGGGGACTACATTTCCCGGTGTGAGAGCGGCTCCTGCAGGCCGCGCCTTACGGGGGCGTCACACCGTCCGCCGCCGCAGAGTCCAGACCCTAGAGAGGGTTTGCGGGGCAGGCCTGGAAGGGGGCGAGCCTTTCCTCCCCTCCCGCTCGAGCGCGGCTGACTCTGCTTTCCCGTACCCCGCCGTCTCGTGCCCCGCGCCCGTCTCCCCGCATCAGCTTTTTCGGTGCCTCTCGGGCATCCGGGGCTTGGGGAGTCCAAAGTAGCGGCCGTTACCCCCCACGCGGGAGTGAGGGGCGCGCCCCCTGCGACCCCGCCATCGCGGCACCCCGCCAGCACCTCCATGGGCCCGAGCCGGAAGCCCAATGTGTGCCGCAGGCTGAGTCGCCGGACTCAGGGCTTCTTCTCGCGCGATGCAGGCGTGGTGCAGAGGACGAATCTGGGCATCCTGCGGGCGCTGGTGTGCCAGGTGACCTGACCTCGCGGCGGCGGGAGCGGGACCCCGGGGGCTGGGGGCCCGCAGCGCCCGTCTCACGCGCAGGAGCCCACGCGCGGCGGGCAGTGTTTCCATCCGTAGGCTGACCCCGGGGGCGGGGTAGCAAATAGCCATTTGTAGAGCTGTCAGCCGCCTTCGCCTTAAGCTTCTTACTACGTCGTCCTGCAGGGAATCGTTGAAAAAGTCCCTCGACATCCAGAACGTGAGGGCCGAGTGGACAAGAATTGGACTCAGTGTGTTCACATACGTGCCTGGATTCTCCCCCCTGACAAATAGACCTTTACCTGCCCGACTTAGATGCACAGGAGAGGCTGACGGCATAACTTTCTAAACTAAACTTGCTTGTGTCTTTCAGGAAAGCACTAAGTTCAAGAACGTTTGGACCACTCATTCCAAGACACCGATAGCCTATGAGAGAGGAAGAATATATTTTGATAATTATCGGTGCTGTGTCAGCAGGTATCTTTTTGGGTGAAATCTCTTGCTGTAATTCACCTGTTAATTTCAACGCTAGTTTTTATATAGCCACATGCCTATATTAGAACATAGAGAAAAACAATTTTTTTTTTAAATGGATAGTCTTCAAAGTAAGAATAGGTAGACAGTGCTAACGATTTTAAGGCCTTGTTTAATCGAAGTTACCTGGTTCATATTTTAAAAGAAAAGAAAAGAGTTCCAATTTAAATTGAATTTGTAGTACAGGAAAATTGCTTAGAATGCTGAGTAGAAGTTCATTTTACTTAAAGAATACCAAAGTCAAGGTATTCTAGTAATCAGAGCCAGGTACCTAATAATCAGATGTTCCTTTAAGGAGAATTTCTGTGTTTTATTTTGGAAGGACTTTTTTAAAAGAAAAAAAATATCTTGTCCTACTAGAGAATAAAGTAGTGACCTTCATATACTCAAATTTTATGTCAAAAGTTATCAAGATCTTTCCACATTTGCTTTATCCTATATCCCACACCCTCACTTCCTTTACCTTTGCTAAAAAAAAAAATTTAAAACATATTCCAAACATCAGTGTTTTTAAAATGTGAATGTTGTCTTTTTCTTTCTCTTGGGTGGGGCTGGGAGTGTGTGTTGGGGGAAGGGGCTGGCGGTCATCCAGGGAATAAACCCAGGACCTTGGGCATACATGATACCATCATCTTTCTGACCAAGTTCTTTATTCTTCATTTCTTTGAGACAGAGAGAGAAAGGAGAGAGGAAGTCAGACCGTGCATAGAGAGAGAAATACAAAAGAGTGAAGAGACATACAGAAAGAAAGAAATCAGCTCCACTTCACAAACCATAGAGCTCCTCTGGTACCTTCCATGGTGCTCCCATGTGGTGCTGGGCTGGAACTTGGAGCCTGCAGTATATTGGTTAAAGAAGTGAGCTGCATCTGGTGAACTATCTTCTGATGCCTTCTTGCTTTCTTTCTTTCTTTCTTTCTTTCTTTCTCTTTTTAACAGTTTTCTTAAGGTATAATTCACATACCACACAATTCATACATTTTAAGTGCAAGGTTAAATGCTTTTTAGCTCAATGAGCATGAATTTGGTGAACAGTCAGTAGCTATATAGGTGATTGTCACTGCAGTTCATTTCAGAACATTTTCGTGACCTCAGAATGAAGCATTGTACCCGCCAGCCACCCCATTCCTTCATTACCTTCAGCCCTAAGTCACCGCTAGTCTGCTTTTTGTCTTTATGTATATAGAGTTACCTATTTTGAACATTTTGTATAAAGTCAGTCACATAGTGAGTGCTCTTTTGTAACTGGCTTCTTAGTAGGTCTCCAGATTTTTTTTTTTTTTATAAAAGCATATATTTCATGGGGCTGGGTGGTGGTGTATCAGGTGAAAGATGCACATTGCCATGTACAAGGACCAGGGTTCAAGCCCCTAGTCCCCACCTGAAGGGGTAAGCTTCAAAGACTTATTTATTTATTTATTTATTCCCTTTTGTTGCCCTTGTTTTTTATTATTAGAGTTATTATCGATGTCGTTATTGTTGGACAGGACAGAGAGAAATGGAGAGAGGAGGGGAAGACGGGGGGTGAGGGGGGAAGAAAGATAGACACCTGCAGACCTGCTTCACTGCTTGTGAAGCAACTCCCCTACAGGTGGGGAGCCGGGGGCTCAAACCAGGATCCTGTATAAGTACCGCACACTAACCGATTGTGCCACTGGAGCCCCTAGGATCCTTCTATCAGACCTTGAACTTTGCACCACCTGCGCTTAAACTGCTGTGCTGCCCCCCCCCACTCCTCCCTGAAGGGGTAAGCTTCACAAGCAGTGAAGCAGGTCTGCAGGCTCTCTCCCATTTCCCTCTTAATTTCTCTGTTCATTTATAATTTCTATTAAAAAATTTTTTTAAGGCCACCAGTAGCGTTAGATTCACTTGTGTAGACACTAAGGTGCAGTTCTGGTTCTCTTTCTTAAAAAGTACGGAATTGGGGAGTCGGGCTGCAGCGCAGCGGGTTAAGCGCAGGTGGCGCAAAGCACAAGGACCGGCATAAGGATCCCGGTTCGAACCCCGGCTCCCCACCTGCAGGGGAGTCTTCACAGGCGGTGAAGCAGGTCTGCAGGTGTCTATCTTTCTCTCCTCCTCTCTGTCTTCCCCTCCTTTCTCCATTTCTCTCTGTCCTATCCAACAACGACAACAACAATAATAACTACAATAGGGCAACAAAAGGGAATAAATAAATAAAATAAAATATTTTTTAAAAAAGTACGGAATTAGCATAATGATTATTCAGAAAGACCTTCGATATCTCAGGCACAGAGGTACCAGGTTCAATTTCTGGCCACACTAGAAACCAGAGTTTAGCAGTGATGAAGTAAAACAAAACAAGACTAAAAAAACACAAGCAAACAAAAACCCCAGATGAAGAATTATTCCTCTTTTAATAGATCAATGAATAAATCTGAAAGAGAAAAGAAGAAATTGAGAAAATAAACTAAAATGTTAATAATTTTTTTGAAACTTTTAATATATAATCTTTATTTTTCATATTTTTTCTATGAATGTGAATTAGGAAATTTATGATCATAAATGTTAGCATTAAGTTAAAAGAAAAGTAGCAAATTATGTTTGGTACTCCAAGTCTCTAGGTAGGAGAAAACCACTCAAATTTAAGAAACACTGTCAGATATAATCATTTATTTTTTTTCCCAGTGTTGCATCAGAACCAAGAAAACTTTATGAAATGCCAAGATGTTCCAAAACAGAAAAAATAGAAGATGCGTTATTATGGGAATGTCCAGTGGTAAGATTTGATTTTTAGAATGTGACTGTCCAGTGGTAAGAGTTGTTTTTTCAAAGAACTGGTTATTTTTACTATATTATACAAAAAAATAGACGTTAAATATAGTAGTGACTCCTAAATCTTAGACGGAATCAAGAAGGGGGTGTGTCTTTTTTAATTATGAGTTTACTCATGAAATGACCTCTGTCTTTTTAAAAAAGTGTGTATATAGGGGCTGGGTGGTAGCGCAGCGGGTTAAGTGCACCGGCCTAAGGATCCCAGTTCGAGCACCAGCTCCCCACCTGCAGGGGCGTCACTTTGCAAGTGGTTAAGCTGGTCTGCAGGTATCTTTCTCTCCCCCCGACCCTCCGGTCTTCCCCTCCTCTCTTTCTTTCTCTCTGTCATATCCAATAACAATAGCAGTGACAAAAATAACAACAAGGGGAACAAAATGGGAAAAAATGGCCTCCAGGAGCCATTCTTAGTGTAGGCACTGAGCCCCAGCAATAACCCTGGAGGCAAAAAAAAAGTTTGTATATTATGCATATAATTTTTAATTTCAATACCACATGTAAATCTTGAAAGTTAGAAAAAGTATTAAATGATTAAAATTTTCATAAATGATGTAAGTCAGTTTGTAGTTAATCTCACTATTTTAAAAGATCAACTTAACATGGTGAAACAAAATATGGATATGGGGCAACATTATCGTAATGAGAGAGACCAGGGACCAGGTGATGGTGTACCTGGTTGAGTGCACATGGTGATGCACAAGGACCTGGGTTTAAGCCCCTGGACCCCACCTGCAGTGGGAAAGCTTCACAAGTGGTGAAGCCGTGCTGCAGGTATCTGCCTGTGTCTGTCTCTCTCTCCCTCTCTACCTTTTTCTCCATTTCTGGTTATCTCTATACAATAAATAAAGATAAGTAAAAAAAAATTTTTTTTAATGATAGAGACTAGAATTCAGTAGGTCATTTGAACCCTAGTCCTCTTGCATGTAAACTGTGAAACTACCTACTGAACTACCTCCTCAGCTGCTACATGGACCTTTGAAAATGGCTTCTTAGGGGTTTCCTCCATGAATTGTGTCAGGAATAACATCTGCTAGCTCTGACCCAGTACACAGATTTTTCACAGAAAACAATGCTACATTTTTAAGAGGTTAGGAACTCATAGTTATTAAAGGAGTTGGTTTGTAGAAAAATTAAGCTTAGATGTTCAGAGCTCAAAACGTTCAACAACTTATTTGTGGAATTACTTCTTACAACCTTTAAAAGTGAAAATACTTATAGTTAACACTAAAGCATATGGTGATTATCAAATCATTTTTCCAAAAGTTTTTTGATCATAGAACTTCCTTTTTGAGGTTTATTTTTAGTAGTTTTTCATAGTATTTCCTCCAGCCAAGGCTTTTTTTTATCTGATTTTTTTTAGTTGCCACCAGGGTTATCACTGGGGCTCAGTGCCTGCATGATGAATTCACTTTTCTTGATAGTCTTTTCTTTGTTCTACTTCTCAGTTTTTTGTTGCTTTATTTACGTGATTTTTATTTTATAAGATTTGACAGAGAGGTTAAGAGGGGAGTGGAGATAGAGGGAGAGCTAGACACCTGCTGACCTGCTTCGCCGCTTGAGTGTGCAGGTAGGGAGAGGGGACTCAAATCAGGATCCTTGCACATGGTAATGTGTATACTCAACCAAGTGCATCATCTCCCGCCCTCCCCTTTTTAATTGAGATAAGATTAGTTTATAATATGTATAGGTTTCAGGTGTATATCTAATTCAATATATATGTTGCACTCTAATGCTAGATGGCTTTAAATCTGTGTTTTCTTTCCCAGTTTCTAATTAAAGGCTGAAAATAATTGTTGTGACCTTGTCATCTACAAGCCTTAATCTGTTTTCATTGTTGGGGCAGGAGAATGACAGTTAATTGAGAAGAGTTCTGAAGATACCAGTACAAAACACCAAAAATTTAGGGAACTCTGCCAAAATAAAGTTTCTCATAGCCTAACTCCTTTTTTAAAAAAATTATTTTATGTATTCTATTTTTGAGAGAGATGCAGAGAGAGAAAGACACAGAGAGAAACACCAAAACACTGCTCAGCTCTGGCTTATGGTGGTGCGGGGGATTGAACCTGGGACTTCGGAGCCTCAGGCATGAGAGTCTGTTTGCATAACCATTATGCTGTCTACCCCGCCCTAGCCTAATTCCTATTGTCATTTCTCTTTAAATATTTTGTTCTTATTTGAAGTAAAGCAAGATTTTTCACTAAGAAAAACCTGAAGGAGCATATTGCCGTTGACATACTGTAAGCATGCTGAAGTACACAGCTCACACCACACCCACCATCAAAGTGTCCCCACCCTCCCACTATGGTACCATAGTTCTTTCAAAGTCTTAGAAACAGTTTGCTTCTGGGTGTGTGTGTGTGTGTGTGTGTGTGTGTGTGTGTGTGTGTGTGTGTGTGTGTTTTCCAATTTGATGTGTGTTATTTCTCTAGATTCCACATATGAGTGAAACCATCTGGTAATTATCCTTTGTCTCTTCTTACTTATAATCACCTCCACTGAAGTGCATTTAAATTAGTACACTTTTTCTCTAAACCTGTATGAATCACAATTTTTAGTTGAGGAAAATAGCTCAGACATAAGCTACCTTTTCCTAAATATTTTCATTTTTTTTTATTACCTTTATTTATTTATTGGATAGAGACAGCCAGAAATCGAGAAGTAAGGGGATGATAGGGAAAGAGACAGAGACACCTGCAACACTGCCTCACCACTTGCAAAGCTTTCCCCCTGCAGGTGGGGACTAGGGGCTTGAACCTAGGTCTTTGTTCTCTGTACCATGTGTACTCAACCAGATGTACTACCAGTCACCGCCCCCCCCCCTTTTTTTTTTTTACCAAAGCACTGCTCAGCTCTGATGATGGTGGTGCAGGGGATTGAACCTGGGACCTTGGAGCCTCAGGCATGAGAGTATGCTACTTTTTTTTAATAGGCACATTATAAATAGTAAATTTTTTAAATAGGAAAATCTCAAGCATGATATTTACACAGGACCCCATAGAGTCAACTATTTGCCTATTGCTTATGAATTGAGTATTAATTTACCAATTATCAACCTTAATAACACACATACAAGGGACCAGAAGGTGGCACACCCAATTGAGCACATGTGCACAAGGACCCAGGCCCAAACTCTCAGTCCCCACCTACAGGGTGGAAGCTTCACAAGTGGTGAACCGATGTTGCAAGTGTCTGTTTCTCCACCTGTTTCCCCCTTCCCTCCCTATTTTTCTCTGTCCTGTCAAATAAAGGATGGAGAGGAGAGGGAGGAGGAAAAACTAGCCCCTGGGAGCTATGGATTCATCCTGCAGGCACTGAGCCCCAAAATAACTCTGGTAGCAGTTTTAAAAAATACGCATTTGAGGCCCTAGGAGATAACTCACTGGGTAGAATACACACCTGCCTTACTGTCTTTAGTGGCCTGGGGTCGAGCCCCAACACACCATGTGAGGGGGTCATGCCCAGTGCTAGGACACTTTGGATGGTACAGCAGCACTAGGGTGTCTCCTGCTTACCCCCACCCCTCAAAAAAACACCAAAAAAAGAAAAAACTTACCTTGTTTCTCCCTAATATTTGAGAAAGAAAACAACTTTTTTTTTTTATTATATTTATTTTTCCTTCTGTTGCCCTTGTTGTTTAACACTGTTGTGGTTATTATCGTTATTGATGTCGTCATTGTTGGATAGGACAGAGAAATGGAGACAGGAGGGGAAGACGGAGAGAGAAAGAGAGACACCTGAGAGAGGAGGGGAAGACAGAGGGGGAGAGAAAAACAGACACCTGCAGACCTGCTTCACCACCTGTGAAGCGACTCCCCTGCAGGTGGAGAGCCGGGGGGGGGGGGCATCCTTATGCCCATCCTTGAGCTTTGCGCCACGTGCGCTTAACCCGCTGCGCTACAGCCCGACTCCCAGAAAACAACTTTTTAAGAGCATATATAAGTATGCCTTCACTCCTTTGAGATCATTAAGGAAATACTAGGTTAGAGACTGGAGAGAGTGCAGTGGTGCACACAACAGCTTTTTTTTTTTTTTAGTATTTATTTTTGTTGCCATTGTTTTATTGTTGTAGTTATTGATGTCGTTGTTGTTGGATAGGACAGAGAGAAATGGAGAGAGGAGGGGAAGACAGAGGGAGAGAGAAAGATAGACACCTGAAGATCTGCTTCACCACTTGTGAAGCGACTCCCCTGCAGGTGAGGAGCTGGGGGCTCAAACCGGGATCCTTACACCAGTCCTTGCGCTTTGCGCCACCTGCACTTAACCCACTGCACTACCACCCGACTCCCATACAACAGCTTTTAATGCCTGAGGTTGAAAGATCTCTGATGCCGTATCTGGCACAACCATAAGCCAGAACTAAACTGTGCTCTGATTTCAGGAAGAAGCAGAGTGAGAGAAGAGAAAGAAAGGGACAACTACTAGATTGATTTCACCTTCTCTATTCTTAACTTTCTTCTTTGAATTTCCTTTTTATTCCACAAATCAAAGTAGAACACTTTGCTTTTTTCTCTCTTGCCCCCTGAGATTCCTACCATGCAGGAGCTCCATAGTGACGGGTCTACCCAGCCATCTTCCTTCTAGGGGAAGGATTCACTGGTCACTGGATCCAGCTTCTGTTCTTAGTCTGTGTTTTTCTGAATATCAGCTTTTCATTCAGGGTCAGAGTGTAGTAACAGTGAATAATGGGATGATTTTTTTCCTTTTGCCATTTTAACTTCAGAGGAAAACAAATTGGAAATGTAAATAAATAAAGAAATGTAAGTGCTATCTGATGAGAATGATTCCTCACTCTTAAGTTATCCATGTTTCTAATACTATTATGTTATTATTAATACTTCAATAATTATATGTATTGAATACTTACTGGTAACCAATGATAAGTAATTATTTCAGGTGCTACTCAAGTACTTTATATGAATAAATTCATTTAATAATTTAAAGATTAAAATAAATACCAACAATCTTATCTTTCATGTCTTAATTCTACACTTGTATATTTAATTTCTTGTTTGATTTACTTATTTCACTGAGTATTTAGTGATTTCCTTTGGATATTGATTGCTGCAGACTGTTCATGATTGCAGAATTTCATTTTTATACTTAAATTTTTTTAGGGGGAAATGCTGCCCAACCCATCAGATTATAAATCCTCACTCATAGCACTCACTGCTAATAATTGGTTACTCCGAATATCAACAACTACGGGAAAAGTCCTTGAGAAAATATATCTTGCTTCATATTGCAAATTCAGGTATAAGTTTGACTCTTCTACGATTTTATTATAAAATATAGAAAATTGTGGTCCAAGAAATTTCAGTGTTGCATCGTATATCAAGATGTTAATTTTATCAATCTATTCTCTTTTTTCCCCCTTCATGACTGTATTTGAAGATTTGAGGATAAAGATCCAAATTTTCTTTGTATTCCTCATAGGTAACTGACCTACAGTAGTTTGCAGATAAACTAAAAAAAAAAATTGTGTTTCCCTTTCTACAAATAATAATCTACGTAGTATGCTTTATTTTCATGGAGACCATATCGATTTCAGTGAAATTACTTTCATAGTACAATCTAAAACTGTTCTTTTAACAATCAGCTTTGTAAATTGGAAATAAGTTTTTTGGCATGAGTATGAACTCACAAAAATGTTAAAGTAATTTTCAAATTTTGTTTAAACTTATTTAAAGCTTGAATGGTTATTTTTTGCCTCCAGGATTATTTCTGGGGCTTGGTGACGGCTCTACGAATCCACTGCACCTGGAGACCTTTTTTTGTTTTTTTTCCTCCAGGGTTATTGCTGGGCTCGGTGCCTGCACCATGAATCCACCGCTCCTGGAGGCCATTTTTCCCCCTTTTTTGTTGCCCTTGTTCTTGTAGCCTCTTTGTGGTTATTATTATTACCATTGTTGATGTTGTTCATTGTTGGATAGGACAGAGAGAAATGGAGAGGAGGGGGAGAGAAAGACACCTGCAGACCTGATTCACCGCCTGTGAAGCGACTCCCCTGCAGGTGGGGAGCCTGGGCTCCAACCGGGATCCTTACGCCAGTCCTTGAGCTTTGCGCCACGTGCGCTTAACCCACTGCGCCATTGCCTGACACCCTTTTTTTTTTTTTAAAGATGTTATATATTTTTTAAATATTTATTTATTCCTTTTTTGTTGCCCTTGTTTTATTGTTGTAGTTATTGTTGTTGTTGGATAGGACAGAGAAATGGAGAGGGGAGGGGAAGACAGAGAGGGGAAGAGAAAGACAGACGCCTGCAGACCTGCTTCACCCTTGTAAAGTGACTCCCCTGCAGGAGGGGAGCCCAGGGCTCGAACTGGGATCCTTACGCTGGTCCTTGTGCTTTGCGCCACATGCGCTTAGCCTGCTACACTACCACCTGACTCCCCAGGCCATTTTTTTATTGGATAGGACAGAGTGAAATTGGAAGTATAAGGGGAGAGAGAGATAGACACCTGCAGATCTGCTTAACCACTTGTGAAGTAACTCCCATGCAAGTGGGGAGCTAGGGGCTCAAATCGGGATCCTTGCGTCAGGCCTAGCACTTTGCACTATGTGCGCTTAACCCACTGCACTACCACCCGGCCCCCTCAAACAAAGTCATCAAAATTCTAGTAGGATTAAAGTATGTTTTTAGAGGAATATATTCATGTGAGAATCTAGAAAAATATTTTTAGCTATTTTTATTCTTTATCTTTTTAAATATTTTTATTATCTTTATTTATTGTAATTGAGAAAGAAGGGAGTGATAGAGAGGTAGAGAGACACCTGCAGCACTGCTTGACCACTCACAAAGCTTTCCCCCTGGAGGTGGGGACTAGGGGCTCGAACCCAGGTCCTTGTGTATTGTATTATGTGCGCTCAACCAGGTGTGCCACCATTGGGTCTCTACTGTTTATCTTTTTTTTTTTTTTTTCCCTCCAGGGTTATTGCTGGGCTCGGTGCCTGCACCATGAATCCACCGCTCCTGGAGGCCATTTTTTCCCCTTTTTGTTGCCCTAGTTGTTGCAGCCTCGTTGCAGTTATTATTGCCATTGTTGACGTTGCTTTATTGTTGGATAGGACAGAGAGAAATGGAGAGAGGAGGGGAAGACAGAGAGAGAGGGGAGAGAAAGATAGACACCTGCAGACCTGCTTCACCGCCTGTGAAGCGACTCCCCTGCAGGTGGAGCCGGGGGCTCGAACCGGGATTCTTATGCTGGTCCCTGCGCTTTGCACTACGTGCACTTAACCCACTGCGCCACCGCCCGACTCCCTACTGTTTATCTTTTAACAGTATATTTAATGAGACAGAGAGTCAGGAGCATTGCTTCTACCATATGCAGTCCTGGGCACCATATATGGGAGCTTATTCATGCAAGCCCTTCACTTTACCCTTTACTTAGGGCACACAATTTATTTGTTTGTTTAGTGACCTATTAATAAGGGTGTAATTCCACCCCAGCTCCACCACCAAAGTTCTGTGGCTTCCCCCACCCCCAGTAGTAATCACCATAGTTCTCCCAAGGTCATTGTGTGTGTGTATGTATGTATATATATATATTTCATGTTTATTATTTTATTTTACTTTTTTTTTAAAGAATTTATTTATTTATTCATGAGAAAGATAGGATAGAGAAAGAACCAGACATCACTCTGGTACATGTGCTGCTGGGGATTGAACTCAGGACCTCATGCTTGAGAGTCCAGTGCTTTATCTACTGCGCCACCTCCCAGACCACATTTTATATTTATTTTTAAAATAAATTACTTTAGGGCTGGAACAATAGCTCACGCGGTAGAATTCCCTCTTTGCTGTGCATGCAGCCCATATTTGAGCCCTAGTGCCTCATGGGAAGCACTACAGCACTGGAAGCAACTCCAGTGTATGGTGTCTCTCCCTCTCTCAGTCCCTCTGTATCTGTGAATAAAAAGTCATTTGGGGGGAGTCGGGCGGTGGCGCAGTGGGTTAAGCGCACGTGGCGCAAAGCACAGGGACCAGCATAAGAATCCCGGTTCGAGGCCCCGGCTCCCCACCTGCAGGGGAGTCGCTTCACAGGCGGTGAAGCAGGTCTGCAGGTGTCTTATCTTTCTCTCCCCTCTCTCTCTGTCTTCCCCTCCTCTCTCCATTTCTCTCTGTCCTATCCAACAAAAAGCAACGTCAACAATGGCAATAATAACCGCACCAAGGCTGCAACAACTAGGGCAACCAAAAGGGGGAAAAATGGCCTCCAGGAGCGGTGGATTCATGGTGCAGGCACCGAGCCCAGCAATAACCCTGGAGGAAAAAAAAAAAAAAAGTCATTTTGGAGCAGTAAAATCAGGCATGCTAAGACTCCAGTTCCATAAAATAAATTACTTTGCATTTCTAATTTAAATGATAAAAACTTTTACTCTTAAATGTTTGGGTTTTTTTGGTTTTTTTTTTTTTTTTGGTTAATATAAAGAAACATACCCAAATGAATAAAATTCTTTTCTTTTTAAAAGATACTTGAGCTGGGACACTCCTCAAGAAGTCATCGCAGTCAAGTCAGCTCAGAACAAAGGCTCAACTTTGGCCCGGCAGGTAGACATCTTTATCAGTAAAATGAATTTACTTATATAGGAATTTGTCTACAGATTTACCATGAAAGAAATAAGCATCTTTGTTTTCTGATGTATGCTATAAATTCCCTCCAAACTATTCCAAGGAAATAAAACAGATTATTTTATATTCCATAATGGAAAGAAATTGGCTGCATCTTCTTCAAAGTAAGGGAGCATGGGAGATAGCAGTTTGTTCCTGTGCCACCAAAGATTCCAGGTTCAAACCCCAGTACTACCAGATGCCATATTTTAGCAAAACTCTGGTTAAGAAAAGAAAAGGAAAGAAAAGGAGGTTGGGTGGTAGCACAGTGGGTTGAGCGCACATGGCGCAGAGTGCAAGGACTAGCATAAGGATCCCGGTTCGAGCCCCCGGCTCTTCACCTGCAAGGGAGTTGCTTCACAAGCGGTGAAGCAAGTCTGCAGGTGTCTGTCTTTCTCTCCCCCCTCTGTCTTCCCTCTTCTCTCCATTTCTCTCTGTCCTATCCAACAACAACATCAACAACAATAATAATAACCACAACAATGCTAAAACAACAAGGGCAACAAAAGGGGGAAAAATAGCCTCCAGGAGCAGGCACCGAGCCCCAGCAATAACCCTGGAGGCAAAAAGTAAATAAATAAAAAGAAAAAAGAAAAGAAAAGAAAAGATAAAGGGAGCAGTCCACTTCAAGTAGAGAAATCACAGAAGCTTTTAGTGTTCATATTTTTCTCTATTTCATAAGATATATACTCCTTTTGAATGATATGACCTTGATAACTGAATTTTGTATTGTTGTTTACTCTTAGAATTTAAATTTGGAATGCTGACTAATGTGTTAACATTAAAATGTAATGTATTGATTTATATTATTATTTTGTTATACAGTGTAAAATATCTTCGTACAGTATATAAAATATATTTTGTTGCCAAGAAATGCCCACTTGTATAGATTTTTTTTTCTGTGTAATGTATACATTTCTGAAGGGTTTCTTTGTGGGTGACACTAGACCTTGCACATGGATGAGTCCATAACTCCGAGGCCACCTTTTAAAAAAAATTTTTTTTCTTTAATCTTTATTTATTTGATAGAGACAGCCAGAAATTGAGTGGAAGGGGGAGACAGAGAAGGAGACAGACACCTGCAGCACTGCTTCATCACTTAGGAAGCTTTCCCCCTGCAGGTGGGGTCCAGGGTCTTGAACCCGGGTCCTTGTGCACTGTAACGTGCACTCAGCCAGGTGCACCACCGCCTGCCACTGTCTCCCCCGCCCCCGCCACCTTTTTCATTCTCTTTATTCAGCTAGAGATAAAGAACAACACCTTCTTCTTCTAGCGTTTGCCCTTCTTCCGTAGCCAGTCAACAGCGTCAGGTTGAGCTGCTTGTTGCTGGCTTTGAAAGTGACTGGGATCCATGTGGATTCAGTCGGCTAGGAAGGATCGTCAGTTTCCCCAATGAATGGGTACTCACGGGATGCACCACGAGAAGGTCGATCCAATGCACCCAAGAACAACACCAAAACAGTATAACAGTATTCCACCATCTGCGGAGCTTTCTCTAGTTCCTTGTATGGTATCCCATGTAGTACTGGGACTTGAACCTGGGTGATCTCACGTGGTAGGGTATGCATTCAACTTGGTGAACTATCTCCCACCCCTGAAGAAGTGTTAAGAAGACATATTTTGAACATGTATGCCTTGTTAGGTAAATTTTAACTACACAGAGTAAAAACATGTTGTCATAAAACATCAGCATAACTGCATGGCAAGACAAGTAGATGTTTCTGATTTATGAAAACAGTATGTCTGAAATACTCTTGAGAGCTGCCTATAATTTTCGTTTTTCCCTCTAGGCAGGCATTCAACAGTCTGTTTTGCTGTACCTTGCTGTGCTCCGTGTCCTCCCTTTTTCCCTCATAGGGATTTTGGAGATCAACAAAAAGGTAAGAACTTGCTTCTGATTCAACTGCAATATTAACTTTTGACCAAAAAATAAAATTTCCTCATTTAATTTTTCCTTATTAGATATCTCAATTGGAAGAGTTCTGCTGACTAAAAAAAAAAAAATTGCTGTTGTGGTCTGTTTCATATCAAAAGCCATGAGAGCTTTTGATGTAGGAAGAGACCTTAATTATCCCTTCACCTTTTCTGCGTGTTCTTTTATATATATCCCTTTCACATACATAATGTTGAATACCTGTGGTCAACAAACCTCATAAAATGAGTAACATTTTTTTCAGAAAAGTATTCTAAAACTTACTAAAGTAATCATTAAGTAAAGGTGTGTAGTGCCAACAAAATACCTCATTTTAATTGTAAGGTATAATCTAAAACTAGTTTTATAGGATAGATCAACAACTCAACTTTTTAAGTATAATTTATAATTATGTCAAGCTTCTCAGTTTTGGATTTTATTATTTATTACTTATTTATTATTTTATTTTATTATTTATTATTCCTTCATTTGTAGGGCAGTTATAGGAGAAGAAAGAACAAATTTCACTGAGTAAAATACTTAATAGTCTTGTGAACTCCTTTGAAAAATTGTCATTTATTCTGGGTGAATAGTTGTTGACTGGATAATTCTATAGCCTTTTCTTAATTGCCTGAAGTACTATAGAGGACAGATCTTGAGAATTCATTAATATTCATTAGCAAACTAATTGAGTGTGTTTGGGCAGGGGTAGATAGCATAATGGTTATGCGAAGAGTCTCTCATGCCTGAGTTTCCAAAATGAGTGTGTTTTAATTTTTTTAATATTATATAACCACAGTATTGTTAAACTCTATATAACAGCTAAAGAATACTATTAGATGTTTATCTGTCAGTTGTTTTGTGCAAGTCAAATTGAGTATTTTGCAACATTGTATTATATAATGTATTCAACTAGGAAGTAAAGCAACTAAGCATATCCTAAAGCTGGTAAATGGAGGACATGGAATTTGAACCTAAATTTGATTCCAAAGTATAAACCAGGTTTTTTATTACTTAAAAATGGCTGTTTTATTATAGCACTCATTATCTGAAACTATGTGAACTATGTGTATATTACACTCCTTTAAATGAGAATCTGAGTAAAAAGTCATGAGTTAGTCACTATCAAAGTAAACCATAATTATCCTTCTAAGAAGTGACAAAGCATTTCTTTTTTTTTTTTAATTTCTTTATTGGGGAATTAATGTTTTACAGTCGACAGTAAATACAATAGTTTGTAGATGCATAACATTTCTCAGTTTTCCACATAACAATACAACCCCTAGTAGATCCTCTGTCATCCTTTTCCAGGACCTGTACTCTCCCCTACACACACACCAGAGTCCTTTACTTTGATGCAATACACCAATTCCAGTTCAGGTTCTACTTGTGTTTTCTCTTCTGATCTTACTTTTCAACTTCTGCTTGTAAGTGCGATTATCCCATTTATCCTTCTGTTTCTGGCTTATTTCACTTGACATGATTTCTTCAAGCTCCATCCAAGATCGGCTGAAAATGGTGAAATCACCATTTTAAATAGCTGAGTAGGATCCCACTGTGCATATATAGCACAGCTTACTCAACCACTCGGTTGATGCAACACCCGGGTTGCTTCCAGCTTTTGGCTATTAGAAATTGTGCTGCTATGAACATAGGTATACACAAATCTTTTTGGACGCATGTGTTCCTTAGGCTATATCCCTAGGAGAGGAATTGCAGGATCATAGGGTAGGTCCATTTCTAGCCTTATGAGAGTTCTCCAGACTGCTCTCCACAGAGGTTGGACTAATTGACATTCCCACCAGCAGTGCAGGAGGTTCCTTTAGCCCCACAACCTCTCCAGCATTTGCTGCTGCTACCTTTTCTGATGTATGACATTCTCACAGGAGTGAAGTGGTATCTCATTGTTGTCTTTATTTGCATTTCTCTGACAATCAAAGACTTGGAGCATTTTTTCATGTGTTTCTGGGCCTTTTGGATCTCTTCTGTGGTGAATATTCTGTCCATGTCCTCTCCCCATTTTTTGGATGGAGTCATTTGTTTTCTTGTTGTTGAGTTTATATATTTTGGTTATTAAACTCTTGTCTGATGTATGGCATTTAAAGATCTCCCATTCTTAGATCAGGTACTAACTAGACAGGGCTGCCCACTATCACCATTACTATTCAACATATAGTGTTGGAAGTTCTTGCCATAGCAATCAGGCAGGAGCAAGGAATTAAAGGCATACAGATGGGAAGAGAAGAAGTCAACCTCTCCCTATTTGCAGATGACATGATAGTATACATAGAAAAACCTCAGCTGTGTGATCTGAATATTAAGAATGCATGAACCATTGTGAACACTCAGAGGATTGACCTTCTGGTCTTCCCTCAGGTTATGATATCTACCTTTCCCCTCAGATTTTCGGCAATGTTACAGATGCTACTTTGTCTCACGGAATACTGATTGTGATGTACAGCTCGGGACTGGTCAGACTCTATAGCTTCCAAATCATCACTGAACAGGTAGAAAAACTCAAATTAATTACTATTATTTTAATGAGATGCTTTCCGATTAAGGGGTTTTTGTATATTTCGGTTCTATAAAACTGTTCAAATGTGGAAAGACAAAGTAATCTTTAATAAAGGGGTGGGAAGATAAACAGATCTCTAATAGACATTTTCTCTGTCATGTACATGTGAACTTGATTTTTTTTTGCTCTCCCAACAGTAAATAGTAAGTGCTAAAGCCACTATTTTTGTTCTGTTTTGTTTGTAGTTCATGCAACAGAAACTTGACTTAGGGTGTGCATGCAGATGGGGTGGGACTACTGGAACTGTGGGAGAGGCTCCTTTTGGCATTCCTTGTAATATTAAAATCACAGGTATGGCTACTATATAGTGTTTTTTCACCTTAAGAATAAGTTATTATATAAGTACTTTTCCATTGTAGTTATACAAATGTCTTTCTCATAATTTAATTGTAGACTCAATTCAGTTTACCTCTGCATAGCATATTTCTTGATATTGAATAGACATGAACAAACATCTGTCAGTCATTAAATGAAAGACCTATCAGTGCTTGGACTTGCTTAACAGACATCAGTGGCTTCTGTCTGGCAAATCATTTTATATTTCTGGTTTTGATTTATTTTTTATTTTTTTCATTCATTCATTTTTTTTTTCCCCCCTCAGTGCCAGGATCTCACACATGTGTGATTTCACTGTTCCCAAGCTGACTTTTTTTTTTTTAATTCTTTTTTAACTTCAAGTACAGAGAGGCAGAAAGAGAAGGATAGCAGAATAGCAGCAGGACTTGCACTGGTCCCGTGGCAGACTCATCTGGTGCTAGGGCTTTATCCAGGTCACACCAGTGACATGGTGTGGGTAGCTATCCTTTGACCCATAGTCATGCTTTCTTTATCTGAAAGATAGGCAGGGGTAGATAACATAATGGTTATGCAAAGAGACTCTCATACCTGCGGCTCTGAAGTCCCAGATTCAGTCCCTTGAATCACCACAAACCAGAGCTAATCAGTGCTCTGGTTTATATATATATTAATCTAGCAAGCGATACCATCTTAGCTCCCTTAGAACTTAGCATCTTGTAGCTCTGTGAAATTTAGCTAACTAAAGAAAGGTGTTTTCTAAGAAACTTATGTATGCTGTCTAAACCTACAAAATCTTAGTCTTAGAACTTCGCACCAAAATATTGTAGAGATACAAAAAATTAAAGCCAATACTATAAATTTAATAAAATTATGTGTTCAGCAACTTAATAAATATCAACTAAGACTCAAAACTCACAGTATTTATCAAAATAAATAAACCATCACTAATGAAGGTTCATTCAGAATGCAAGGATGGCTAAATGTTTGCAAATAGATACAAAACCCATAAATTTTATTTTTATTTTTATCTTTTTTTAAAATATTATTTATTTATTCCCTTTTGTTGCCCTTGTTTTATTGTTGTAGTTATTGTTGTTATTGATGTTGTTGTTGTTGGATAGGGCAGAGAGAAATGGAGGGGAAGACAGAGAGGGGGAGAGAAGAGAAAGACAGACACCTGCAGACCTGCTTCACCGCCTGTGAAGCAACTCCCCTGCAGGTGGGGAGCTGGGGCCTCGAACCAGGGTCATTACACCGGTCCTTGCGCTTTGCGCCACCTGCGCTTAACTCGCTGCGAAACCCATAAATTTTAAAAGAACATATATTTGTGTTATCGTGCTGTCATTTAATCTTTATTCTTAGTTACATAAGAATCATTTTTTAGGGGGGTGGGGCAGTGGCGCAGTGGGTTAAAAGCATGTGGCGCAAAGCGCAGGGACTGGCATAAGGATCCCGGTTCGAGCCCGCGGCTCCCCCACTGCAGGGGAGTCGCTTCACAGGCAGTGAAGCAGATCTGCAGGTGTCTATCTTTCTCTCCCCCTCTGTCTTCCCCTCCTCTCTCCATTTCTCTCTGTCCTATCCAACAATGAACAACATCAACAATGGCAATAATAATAACCACAATGAGGCTATAACAACAAGGGCAACAAAAAGGGGGAAAAAATGGCCTCCAGGAGCGGTGGGGTGCAGGCACCGGGCCCAGCAATAACCCTGGAGGGGAAAAAAAAAAATCATTTTTTATCATGTTGAGGACAATTCCTTTTATTCCAACCAATAAAAAATATTTTTATGTGAAACTACAGAAGTTTTGTTCAGCAGGCAGAGTAAAACAGGAGATTTAACTAGAAACAGATAAAAAAAAATCAAATTAAGACACTTAATTACTAGAAGAAATGGTCTTAGTAGAAGGTGACAAATTATAAAACAGAATTAATTACAGCCAATTAAGTTGTCCAGGAATTTCAAAATAAATATTTTAAAAAGTTACTTAAAGGTTGAGGAGATAGCATAATGGTGATACAAAAAGACTTTGGTGTCTGAGGCTACAGTGTCCCAGCACCACCATGAGTAGTGAGGTCTTCCTCTCTCTCTTTCTCCCTATATCTTTCTTAAAATAAATAAATAAAAATATTTTTTGAAGAGATTAAGTACTAAAGAAAAGTCACTCCAGTTATTAAATGGCTTGGGCAGCCCCAACAATATTTTTATTTACTACAAATACACTAGCAGTAATCTGTAAAGAAAGTACAGATTTCAGTGTTTACTAAAAATGAGTTTAAGAAGAACTGCCCAAAATGGTTAACAGTGGTCCTGCTGGAATGTAGAGAATAAGTGAGTAACACAAAGAACAAAGGGTGGTAAATACAAAGCACATATAGTCTAAAAACTGTGCTGTGGCTGGGTCCCTGACTATAGAGAGTAATCTGGATCCAAAGCTTGATCACTACAAGGAAATGAAGCTCTGTGACTAGTTGTTGATGTGACAGTGGGCCAGTTGCTTAACCTCGCTAGATCTCATTTTTCTCAACATTAGTAATGCTTGAAAACATGATCTATAAAATAACTTGTCATTTATGAAAACACTAATTTGAAGGGACATATGCACCTCCATGTTCATAGCTGCATTATTCACAATAGCCAAAGAGTGGAAGCAACCTAAATGTCCATCGACAGATGACTGGATGAAGAAGTTATGAACCTATAATCAATGGAGTACTACTCAACAATTTAAAAAAAAAAATGACATTGTGTCCTTTGGGACAGAGTGGATGGAACTGGAGGTGATTATGCTTAGCGAAGTAAGTAAGGAAGTAAAGGATAGCTACCATAAGGTTTCACTCATATGTGCAATGTAGAGAGATCTGAACACATAGAAAAAACAGTTGCCGATCTCTTAAGGCTTTGGGAGAGCTATGGTGGTTAACATTGGGGGTTGGGGGCACAGAACTTTCGTGGTGGGAGTGGATTGGAGCCATACCCCTATTATCGCATAATCTTGTAAATCGCTATTAGATCACTAGTTTAAAAAGTAAGATAACTTAATCATTGTTAGACCATGTAATTAATTATATTTGGAAATTTAGCTTAGTTCTGAAATTTTTTTTTTAAAGATTTCATTTATTTATGAGGAAGATAGAAGGAGAGACAAAGAACCAGACATCACTCTAGCACATGTGCTGCCGGGGATTAAACTCAGGACCTCATGCTTGAGAGTCCAAAGCTTTATCACTGCGCCACCTCCCGGACCACAGTTCTGAAAATTTTAATTTCCATGCCTACACCTTCTCTTGTCACCTTCCTCTTCCCATCTCATATTGTCCCCAAGTAACTTTTTTTTTTAAGTTTTTAGATTATCTTTTTGTAAAAATGAGTAACTGTGTATGTGTATCCCTTAAATATTATATATTTTCATTCACAAAATGTATTGTGTAGTCTATTCTATATGTTATGTTTTCACTTAACACAGGTATCTGACTTTCCGTAAACATTTATTAGAAGGAATGTATACATTTAGCTACTTGTTACATTTAAAATTACATAAAAATTATATCCTATGAATAGCCATTCTTTTATATACAACATAGTAACAATACTCCTTATGTTAAACTCTCCTTTGAAGTGTTCTTGATTGACTTGTCACAGACTCAGAACATCATTACATCTGCAAAGATCCTATTTTACTATTTTTTAATAATTCTTTTCACAGACTAGCCAGTATATGCTCCTTTTGATGGCTTCCTTATATTTGTCACACTATATTGGCATCTTTGTAAATAACCTTACTTTATAGCAATAACAGGATGGTCCAGACCTCTCCTAAAATTATAGATATAGAATATTCTCTGAGAACTTCTTCACTTGTTTAGTAGAGAATAATATTGCAGATAAAAATTTGGACTTAGGGTTAGCAGTGGACCCATCAGATTTGGAGCAAGCAGGTTGTGGCTACTTCCTTGGGGTCATCCTAACAGCTTTGGGAGGAAAGTAATTTTTTATTTATTTATTTATTTTATTATATTCATTTATTTATTTGATAGAGACGGCCAGAAATTGAGAGGAGGA
Source organism: Erinaceus europaeus (assembly GCF_950295315.1). Taxonomy (NCBI): domain Eukaryota; kingdom Metazoa; phylum Chordata; class Mammalia; order Eulipotyphla; family Erinaceidae; genus Erinaceus; species Erinaceus europaeus. The sequence goes on along the minus strand of NC_080179.1, from coordinate 19,842,457 downwards.
GGGGAGATAGAGAAGGAGAGACAGAGACACCTGCAGACCTACTTCATTACTCGCAAAGCTTTCCCGCTGCAGGTGGAGACTGGGGGTTTGAACCCGGGTCCTTGTGCATTATAACATGTGCACTCAACCAAGTGTGCCACCACCTGGCCCTGGAAACTGATTTTTTTAATGTATCATTTTCCTGATTTTAAAATTTTGAGTCCCTATATCATATTCCCTATAATATAGCTATATAAAACTTAACCCCAAAATTCAAGCTCTAATTATATTTTTATTTTTATATATATTTTAAATGATTTCTTTATTTTGTATAGAGACAGAGAAATTGAGAGGGAAAGGGGAAATAGGGAGAGAGAAAGAGAGATACTTGCAGCCCTGCTTCACTGCTCATGAGGTTTCCCTGTGCAGATGGGAACTGAGGGATTGAACCCAGGTCCTTGTGCTTGGTTTTATGTGTGCTCAACCAGGTGGGCCACCACCTAGTGTTTGTTATACCACCTAGTGTTTGTTATATAAACACCACCTAGTGTTTGTTATAATTTTTATTTTCACCATCATTTGAAATCCACAGAATTATCATATTATGTTTGCATTTATTACGTGATTTAAATACTGATGTCCCTACCAATTTTAAGTTGAAATGTTTATATATGGTCCCTATTATGTATGCAACACTTCATTATAAAGATTATTACCCTTTTCTTAATAGGTTTTAGAAAGAAAATACTTCAAGGGGCCAGGCAGTGGCACACCTGGTTAAGCACATACACTACAGTGCCCAAGGACCCAGGTTCAAGCCTCTGGTCCAAACGGGCAGAGGGAAAGCTTCACGAGTGGTGAGGCAGGGCTGCAGGTGCCTCTCTGATTCTCTCCCCTTTCTACCTCCCCTTCCCCTCTCAAATTTTGTCTCTAAATAAAATTTTTTTTTAAATACTTATAATTTATTTACATATTTCTGGATGGTGGCTCACCTGGCTGAGCACACATGAGTGCAGAAGAATCTGGGTTCAAGTTAAAGATCCTGGTTCAAGCCCCCAACCATCACCTGTAGGGGGAGACTATTTTATAAAGAGTGGTGAAGCAGAGCTTCAGCTGTCTTCCCCTCCCCCCCCCCTTTTTTTTTTTACCAGAGCACTGCTCAGCTCTGGCTGATGGTTTGGGGGAGGAGTTTTAGCATTGAACCTGGAACTTTAGAGCCTCAGGCATGAAAGTCTCTGCATAACCACTGTGCTATCTCCCCTTGCCTAGGCTCTCTTGTTCTGTCTCCCTACCTACCCTCCCCTGTCAATTTCTATCTGTCCTATCAAATAAAAGAAAGGGAAAAAAATGTCACCAGGAGTGGTTTATTTGTCATGCTGGCACCTAGCTCCAGCAGTAACCCTGGTGACAATATAAAAAAATAAAATAAAAATAAGACATCAGTTTATGAACCCACTTTTTCTTTTTTTAATGAAATTTTACTTATTTTTAAATTTATTTTACAAATCAAACATCATTATATATATTTTAAAAAGTAGAGGCTTAACTATAGGATTGTTTTAAGAGTTGGAAATGGGCATTCTGGGAGTTGGCACAGTGGATAAGGCATTGAACTCTCAAGCATGAGGTCCCAAGTTTGATCCCTGGCATCACATAGACTAGAATAATACTCTTATTCTCTCCCCCTCTTCCTTTTTCTCTCATAAGTAAATAAATACTCTTAAAAAGAGTTGGAACCGGTATCTAACCCAGAATCTTTTATATAGTAGATACTTAGTACTTGACAGTTACTTTTATTCTTTTTTTTTTTTTTGCCTTATAACCATCTGTAGTTCTCCATTTAGCTGCATGTCATATATACCCTGAAAAATTGATAAAAGAGTGTTGACTTAAAAGACTTCCATTTGTTTCCCACCAGCTATCTCTTTTCTTAGCATTAAACCTCCAAGTAATTTTTCAGTAATGGAAACTCATAGATCATGCATGCACAGATAATGAATGTGCCAAGATTCCCAGAATGAAGTTAATAACTTTCTTTTACCCATCTTTACAGACACTCCACCGCTGCTTTTTGAGGTGTCCTCGCTAGAGAATGCTTTTCAGATTGGAGGTCATCCTTGGCACTACATCATCACACCTAATAAGAAGAAACAAAAAGGAGTTTTTCATATTTGTGCCCTAAAAGACAATTCCTTGGTAAATCATGAGTGATCACATTTTTTCAGTAATAAATTTATATTTTAACAAGTCATGGGGCCAGGCGGTAGTGCAGTGGGTTAAGTGCACATGGCGCAAAGCACAAGGACTGGCATAGGGATCCTGGTTCGAGCACCCAGTTCCCCACCTTCAGGGGAGTCACTTCACAAGCAGTGAAGCGGATCTGCAGGTGTCTATCTTTCTCTCCCCCTCTCTGTCTTCCCCTCCTCTCTCCATTTCTCTCTGTCCTATCCAACAATGATGACATCAATAACAACAATAATAATAACCACAACAATGGTAAAACAACCAGGGTAACAAAAGGGAAAAATGGCCCCCTGCCTTAGCTCTCTCTGTCACCCTCTAGCAAAGAAAAAGGAAAAATTGACCTCTGGTAACAATGGAATCTTCAGGCACCAAGCCCTAGCAATAACTTGTAGCAAAAAGAAAAATTAAGGAAAAAAAAATGTATCAGGACACTAAAAAAGAAAATCTTAAAAATTAAAGCTCATTCACTGATTTGATGCATGTGTATAAAGTATATTAAATTCCATCTATATTATAAAAAAGATGTATTGAGAGAGAGAGTACCACTTCAGCATATGTGATACTAGAAATCAGACCTGGTCTATCCTGCTGTCAGTGCACGGAGCCATTTCCCCCACTGCTAAATTCCAAAGTTTTTAACATGGCACACAATGTATTTGTGAGAGCCACTACCTACCTTGCCAACATCATGCTGGATGTTGTGCTCCTCATAATTTTGGTTGCTAATAACACATACATGCTGCATTGATAAACACTTCGCTGGTTTTTGATTTTGCTGTTTCTCTCTGGCCACTTTATGCTCATCCTTTATGGGTTGCTTCAAGCTTTGTTCCATTCTGAAATTCTGTTTATCTTGGTTCAATACTTGATAATATTCTGTGCATGGTTTTAATTACTTTGTTTTCTACATTGCCATATTATTTTCTTTCTTTCTTTCTTCCTTCCTTCCTTTCTTTTCCTTTTTTTACCAGAGCACTGCTGAATTTAAGGTGTTGCAGGGGTTTATTTTCTTTATATGTTACTGCCTCCCCACTTGATTGTGAGCTTCACAATGGCAAAGATCATGTCAGGAACTCAAATACCAAATATATAGTGCCCTGCTATTATGTGCTTATAGAATTAATTAATTAATTTTTAAAAATGTGAATCTCTAAAATATTCATTTCATCTTACATTGGAGAAATTTTTAAAAATTAAGTGACTTGAAAAGATTGTAAAGAAATATGTCTTTCTCCCATAAAGATCTTTGGTCCATATTCCCAGAGGGATAAAAAATAGGGAAACTTTCAGTAGAGGGAAGTGGATATGGAACTCTGGTGGTAGGAACTGTATGGAATTGTACCTCTCTTATACCACAATCTTATCAATCATTATTAAGTCATTAATGAAATGCATATGATCCTGAAAATATATATGTGTGTGTGTGTGTGTGTGTGTGTCTTTCTGATAGTTTTAAGTGCTCCAGTTCATAAAATAAAAAATTTGGATATATTTGCATTCATATATCATAGATATGTTTTTCTTTGTTTTAATGTCTAAATTTACTACCATAAAATAAGTGTTCTTATTTAAATGTTTAATCAGTATTACAACATTTCCCTAGCATTACTCTTTAATAGTTGACCTTTCCAAGGAGATTATATGACCTTAGTCTGAGATTTCAGGTTTAATGAGCTATTCACTTTTTTTTCTGTCCATTCTTCTGATGATTACCAGTTTGTTAAGAATAAGGACAGGAGGTCAATTGTTTGTTTAATTATGGCACAGCTAGAAGACTAGCAAGTCCATGGACTTTGCTGTCAGGTGTGCTATTCTTCTTCTTCATTTAGGAGCTACAAGACAGAACAAATGGTGTATGCTCTTTATTAGTTTCCTCATCAGTAAAGTGGGGATAAACATTTAAGGATTGGAGTGTTACAACCAAATGAAATAATAACTATAAAATATTGACTGTAATGCTTGACACAAAGCAAATGCCTGAGCTACAATGGAGTGTTCCATTATCATTTGTGAGGTTTAACATACACTGTAGGATAAAGGTCTTCTTCTGAATTTTAATGTTCTGACTCTCAAGACTGAGGGTCATAACTCAGCCCTTATTCATAACCTAGTTCAACTAATTGATTTTTTTGTCCCTATATTTTTGATTTACTGATTTGTCAGTGCTGTTAGATTTGAAATTTTTATGTCCCCTTAATACTTATTTTCAATATTTTTTTCCAACTTTAGGCAAAAAATGGAATCCAAGAAATGGACTGTTGTTCACTAGAATCAGACTGGATCTATTTCCATCCTGACGCATCTGGTAGAATAATACATGTTGGCCCAAATCAGGTCAAGTGAGTATTTTCATTATTTGCTTTAAAGTTAAAAGTAGCTTTTAGTAGCATTTACTGGCATCTTTATTTTTGCCAACTATTAAGCCAAATGTGGAAATAATTAGCTTGTTAAAAGGTGTTTCCTCAGAGACTGACATCAATAAAGCCTGACTAATCTCCCAGACTCACCATTTACTGTTTTAAATATCATGTTACAGTAACTTCTAAGATGGTTACTTTATGAATGATAGATGATTACAAATCAGCTTGTTCTCACTAGGTTGTAATTCTCCAGGACTAATGAGAAGATAATTTTATCTTACTGTAGCTGAAACTGCAGATTTCATGAAGTAAATCTTTTTTTTCTCCTTTGTTCTCCCTATCTTAGCACAGTTGAGCATTCCTCCCTTGAAGGAATCTTCATATGGTTTTTCTGAGACCACAGTTCTCCCTAATATTTTCCTCCTTCTCTGATCTTTCTTAGTGTTCATCGTCTCCTTCTACCCAGACTTTAGTTGTTAAGTGTTCTCAGGACTTAAACCTAATGTTTCACTCTTCATTTCCTTCTTGCATGATTGTGTTTATTCCCATAGCTTCAAAGAAAAATTTCTGAAATCTGTTCATTTTTGCCATTGGCTCCATCACGATCTGTGGCCCAAACAAGATCGTGATAGAGCCAAGGGCAAAAATGGGCAGATTTCAGAATTTTTATTTTATTTTATTTTATTTTATTTTTAATTTATTTTTGGCCTCCAGGGTTATTCTGGGGCTCAGTGCCTGCACTACGAATCCACTGCTCCTGGAGGCTATTTTTTCCCTTTTGTTGCCCTTGTTGTTTATCGTTGTTGTTACTATTATTATTGTTGTTGCTATCATTGTTGTTGGATTAGACAGAAAAATTGAGAGAGGAGGGGAAGACAGAGGGGGAGAGATAGTCACCTGCAGACCTGCTTCACTCCTTATGAAGTGACCCCTGCCGCAGGTAAGGAGCCAGGGGCTCGAACCAGGATCCTTACACAGGTCTTTGTGCTTTGCACCATGTGCACTTAACCCACTGCGCTACCACCCAGCCCTCAGATTTCAGAAATTTTTAGTAGCACAATAAACTGGACTGACAGAATATATGGTGTGTGTGTGTGTGTGTGTGTGTGTACACATGTGTGGGGATGTGCCCATGCATGTGCAGGGGTATATGGAAGAGAACAAGAATGTACATGGGTGTTTGTGTATAGGTATCCTACTGAGAGATAATAACCTAAAAAAAGAAAGTGTCAAGATTGAGTCAAGCTTCGTGTGTGAGTTCAGATGAGAGGTTTGATCTAGGACATAAATTTTGATATATATGATCTTTAAAGCTATGGAAAAAATACTATTTTTAAATGTAAAATATTTTTAAAATTTTAAATGTTGGCAATAATTAAATTAGATAATTGAATAGTAGTTTAAATTATAATCTTTTTTTTTTTTTACCTCTAACAAACTTTTTTTCTTTTATGTATTTCAGTGAAAGAGAGATACAGAGATATATGCCAGAGTACTGCTCAGCTCTAGCTTATGGCGGTGCTGCAGACTGAACCTTGAATGACAGGGCCTCGGCCATGCAGATCTTTTTTTTTTTTTTTTTTTTTTTTTATTTAAGAAAGGATTAATTAACAAAACCATAGGGTAGGAGGGGTACAACTCCACACAATTCCCACCGCCCAAGGCCATGCAGATCTTTTGTATAACCACTATGCTACTTCCCCAGCCCTCTGGAAAACTCTAATTTCTATAACTCTTCCTGGCCTCTGTAGCTGCTTCTATGTGCTGTTCTCTTTGCCTGCATTTGAGACTTTAAACTTTGAGAACATTGTGCTTTTGAAGCTTGTTAATGCTGTGAACAGATTTGTGTAGGTGGTGAGAAAATTATTTTACTTTCTCTCACTTGGTAAGCTTGATTCATGAGACAGTTTGCACTCAGAAAACCCCAGGATTTCAAACATTAAATCAATTACAGTTTTTCAGTATTACTCATATCATAAAAACTGTACATGTAGTTTAATTGCTAATTCAGTTTTTTTTTTTTAACTCTGAGTGTCCATTAATATCTTATGATAGCTTCAGGATACTATTAAAATGCTGTATAAACATTAAAATCCAAGATGGCTGAAATGAGGCTCTTCTGAGGAACTTCTATTAGGTTTAGAGGATGGCTTAGGCCTGGACCTGTTATCATAGTTCAGTGTTTTTCTATTGAACAACTTCTCTGAATGTGAAGGGATGTATGGACACATGAGTAATCTTATGTTAATATTACAGACTAATCAGGAGGAGAGGAGAACTAACTCAGAGTTGTTCTAATAATTCTCATTTGTTGGCTTTCATATCAGTAGTTCACTTTGACGCTCTGATGGCATGTTGAGGTCTTAAGTTCTTAGAATCCCTTTTTCCTTTACAGAATTTTAAAGCTAAATGAAGTAGAAAATAATAGTGCCCAGCATCAGATCTCTGAGGATTTTGTCATTTTGGCCAACAGGGAGAAGAACAAAGTAAGTCAGGAGTACTTTAAAATTCTTTGTGTATTACTGTCTTTATGTATAAGAATACAATATATAAATATGTTTGCCTCTTAGTGTACTTGAGAAAAATAACAATAACAATAAATAATCCTATAGAAACCTGTTCATTTTGCCAATATTGCCCACTGGTCTTAGTTCCTTGTGCATATGATAAACAAATGATATTTGAAGAGAGTTGATTATGGAATTAATCTTTTACTTTGTCTCCTTTCTGGGAGTCTGTTTTAGTATTTTGATTGATGAACAATTGACTTTTGGCTTTCATTAATTGTGTTAATGTAGAGCTAGTTGGGGTAGATTTTTTTTTTTTTTTTAAGACATGAACCATGCTGTAACTCCAGATGGTCTTTTTCCTTTAGTATACAGATTAAGAACATGAAGAAAACCATGCAGAGGGAATTTCCAAATGCAGACCTACTTTCATTTGTTATACTATATTAAGGCAGAATTGGAGGGATGAATAAAGTAACAAATCTGTAACTTTGTGTTTATTTTTCTTGTCTATTTTCATATTTTTTCCAGTTTAAAAAAGACCTTTGCTATAAGAAAGTATTTTTACTAGTTGAAGGATTGGAAATCTGATTCAGAATTTGCTCAGTTGAAGAAAAAAAAATGTGAATGTTGACAAAGGGTTAGATCATATTATCAAGTTTTTTAAAATACAATTGTGCCACTGAATGAATATGATAGAAATTGTCTTATTTTTTATTTCTCTCCATATGATAGAATGAAAACTTATTCACTGTTACATCTTCTGGACGAGTAGTAAAAAAAAGTTTTAACCTTTTGGATGATGACCCAGAACAAGAGGTATCAATTTTAATTAGCCAGAGATTTAAAAAAAAAAAAAAAAAAAAAAAAAAAAAAAAAACTACTGTGTACTTGTCTTGTGCATTTTATTTTATTTTTTATGCCAGGGAATGAACTCAGGGTCTCACATATGTGCAATACTGCTGAGTAACCTCTCAGACCCATTTATTTATGAGAAAGATAGGAGGAGACACAGAGAGAGAGAGAACCAGACATCACTCTGGTACATGATTGAACTCAGGACCTCATGCTTAAGAGTCTAGTGCTTTATCCACTAGATCACCAGTTTTCTCAATCTTTATTTAAGGAGAGGAAAAAAGAGGCAATAGAGGGGGAGATATAGATACAAAGAGAGGGCAAGCCCCGTAGCACTATTCTACCACCAGTGGATCTTCTCTGGTAAGGCCCATGGCATCCCCATGTGGTACTGGAACTTGAACCCAGGACCTTGTGCATGGTAAGGTGTGTATTCAACCAGGTGACCTATCTCATGGCCCTGTCTTGTTCCTATACCCAGAGAATACGTTTGAGGTATTCCATGTAAATTCTTTTTTCCTTTTGAATCATAAATATTGAGAAAAGGGAAGATTGATGGATATTAGTGTTTTGATACCTTCCCCTATCTCCCCCCTTCTCTGTATGAAATAGAAGGAATGAAAAGAAGGATAGCAAATACTCCTGTATATATTGTTTCATTAGAAAAGTCTTGGCACATTTTTGCATAGCAAAACATGGAGAAAACACATCATAATTTTTCTAACAAGCTGATAGTATGTGCACAGGTTACCAGATATTCTTGACATGGCTTTCTTTTTTGGCTTAAGAACCTCCTGAGCATATTAGGAAGTGTTCAGGATTTAAAGCTGAACTTCATGTATGTTGATCTATCTGGGAGTCATCTCAGGAGTAGCAGTTGACTATTTTTTTGAGTTTGGAGAAACTCTCATTTTCTGTCATAGTAGAAAAATCTTAGAAATAAGTACAGAAGGGCTGGGCAGTGGCATAGTGGGTTAAGCGCACAAAGCGCAAGGACAGGCGTAAGGATACTGGTTCGAGTCTCCAGCTCCCCACCTGCAGGGGAGTCACTTCACAGATGGTGAAGCAGGTCTGCAGGTGTCTATCTTTCTCTTCCCCCCCCTCTGTCTTCCCCTCCTCTCTCCATTTCTCTCTGTCCAACAACAATTACATTTCTATCCAACAACAATAACAACAATGACAACAATAATAGGAACAACAATAGTAAACAACAAGGGCAACAAAAGGGAAAAAAATAGCCTCCAGGAGTAGTGGATTCTTAGTGCAGACACCGAGCCCCAGCAATAACTGTGGAGGCAAAAAAAAAAAAAAAAAGTATAGAAAGAAGACACACTAAACTGTGTTTAGTTTACTGCACCAAAGTAAGGGACTCTAGGGGTAGGGATTAGGATGGGGGCCTTTTAGGTCCTAGTGCTTGATGGTAGTGAGAGTGTTTTGCAGAAAACTGAGAAATTTTACCCATGTATGTACTATAAGCCATTAATCCTCCCCCCCCCCAATAAAAAAAGGACCAAAAATGAATAAATGCCAGAGAACCATCTTAGTCGGTAGAATGCTGGATTTGTATGCATGGAACTTGTGGTTGGAATTCAGTGGAACAGTGGCTTCTCTCTTCCTGTCTGTCACCCCCTTAAATAAAGTTAAGTCATTAAAAATAAATAAACCTTTCTAAAAAAAAAAAATGAACTCAGAAAGAAAGAAAGAAAATTGCAGTATACTTTAGCTGAGGTTTATATAGATTTGGTTCTGTTTGTTAAATCAGTAGGGTAGTGCTTAAATTGTAAAAATGTTGAAGCTGGTTTTTTTTTTTTTTTTTTTTTGCCTCCAGGGTTATTGCTGGGGCTCATTGCCAGCACTATGAATCCACTGCTCCTGGAGGCTATTATTTCCCCTTTGTTGCTCTTGCTGTTTTACCGTTGTGGTTATTATTATTATTGTTGTTGTTTTTGGGTAGGACAGAGAGAAATAGAGAGAAGAGGGGAAGACGGGGGAGAGAGAGATAGACACCTACAGATCTGCTTCACCGCCTGTGAAGCAGCTCCCCTACAGGTGGGGAGCTGGGGGCTTGAACCAGGATCCTTATGCCGGTCCTTGTGCTTCACACCATGTGCGATTAATGCACTGCGCTACCACCCGGTCTCTGAAGCTGATTTTTTATGAGGCATATAAGTAGACACATTTCTACCCATTCTGTTTTTTCTTTCTATGTATTTTTTTTAATTTTTAATTGGTTGTTAATGGTTTGCTACAGATTGTAAGATTACATACAGTGTATAGGTCCATAGCATACCCACCACCAAAGTTCCATCTCCAGAACTTTGTATGCATTTTTATAAGTAATGGGATCAGCAAATTGCAAATGTAGAAATAATCTTACTGAATAACTAGATTTTACCCTTTTCTTCTACTTATCCATCTGTCCCGGGAGACTTTCAAAATTGTGGACTATGAAGACGAGCTGGATTTGCTTTCTGTGGTAGCTGTTACTCAGATAGATACTGAAGGGAAAGCTCATCTGGATTTTCACTGTAATGAATATGGAACTCTGCTTAAAAGTATTCCACTAGTGGAGTCATGGGATGTGGTGAGTAGAACCTATGAAATATGGAAGAGCTTTCTTTATATGTGACATGACCACATAAATTAGTCGGTGGTCCTAAACTCAGGAAAGAATGAGAACTTCTTAAGCATTCCTGCTCTAGGAGCTAAAGGGTTTCCCTTACCAGTGGTCATTTGTAAAAATGGTGCTTTTTGGTTTTTCCTGATAAATATTGTTTATTTCTTTATTATTATTTTGTTTTTCTCACATTTTATCATTTTGGAAAAAATTGAAGAATAATGTACTGTCTTGGTGCCCAGTTATTTTAGTAGAGACCATACATACGCATAGAGATTTTCCTGACACTCTTGGAAGCATTCATTTTCTCTTTTACTGTAACAAATTATTACTAAAGAATGTAAAAGTTATAAAGAGAAGTAGGCTTTGTTTTATGTAATCCTTATTTTATTGATGAAGAATCTGAAAAACGTAGCAACTCAGCCACAACCACACAATGAAATGGTAGCAACACTAGCAACAGATTCTGAGTTCTTAAGTCCAGTGTTCTTTTCGTTCTCAACATTTTTTAATGCTTTTCTCATAAGTAACTAACTAATGACAAACAAGACTATGGGAACTACTGTGACATTCCCTAGCATAAACGTGTGACATTTTAATTAATTTGGCTATGGCAAGAGAAAACTCCACTTGCCTGTGTTTTTCTTATAGACATACAGCCATGAAGTCTACTTTGACAGAGACTTGGTACTACACATAGAACAGAAACCGAACAGAATCTTCAACTGCTATGTTTACCAGATGGTGTGCGACCCTGGGGAAGAAGATGATGACGGAGAAGAAACTGCAAGTACAAGTTGTGAAAAAGAATGAAGTTTAGCAAATTTTTAAAAATCAGATGAGGCTTAGGAGACTTGTAGCCACTCACCCCATCGGTTATGTCCAATTTTCTTTTTTATTCTCTGCAATAGTATATTCTCCAGCATTTTCCAGTAAAGGTCTCATGTTGACTAGATGACTCTGATTTATTTTTTTAAACTATTGCCACAAATGGTGGTGAGGATTCTGTTTTATGTAAAAGTTGTTTTAGAATGACTACCAAAGAAGTCTAGTATTTGGGAGCTCTTACCTAGATGGTAATACACACATAAAATATTGGGAAGCAGAGAAGAAAGTACAGTTCCAGTTGGTAGGGAAGTGTTTAGCATTCTTCTTAAAGGGTACTCTGAAATTTCAGTTACTAAGACTGAGAGGTAAAGATAAAATGAAGCTATAAAGAAAGAGTATGTTCACGTATTCTGTATCCTCTATACCAAACTTTGTTCAAGGATGAAAGCTGTATCTGTGATGTGAAAGCATACTTTTGAGCCAAAAATGTCATCCAGGTGTCTTTTAATCTTGTGTGTGCATAGATACTTTGTATTTGTGTTGAATATCAAAAACTGGCTGTATTTCAGAAATTAATCTTTTTCTCCCTTAGATGTCCACTTAATGTTTCTGTTATTTAGTTGTGTTTCTTTTATAGATAAATGTAAAAGATTCTAAGTATACTTTTAGTGAAAATTTTTTACATATAAAAATGTTCTCATTTCAATACTATATTTATTTAATGAATATTTCAGTTCTGTTTAGCGTTAGTTTTATATCTGTAGAATAAGGTAAAGGCATTTTGCGTCCTCCCATCTCTGCTCCTGTGTAAGAATAGATCAACTGGGAATTATTAGCAGCTTAGGAACTGACTGTTAAGCTAGAAAAAGCTTTTGGTTCTATCGTAGTTGTAAAATGAGTATTTTTTCCTTCTTTGTTAAAATCCATCTAAACATTCCTTAAACTAGATAGTCACTCTTCAGTAGATATAAAAACAAATGGGAGAAAATGCTTTTTTATGCTTTCTAGTTGAGAAATTCAGGTGCTTGTAATCCAAGTGTTCAATACATTTCTGTGGTATAACCTGAGAAGAATAACATTAAACTAAAAAGGGACTGAAGCAAGTTATTTATTTATTTATTTGTTTGTTTGTTTATTTTGCTGATTCAGATTTAAGATTAAAATTAGAAATTTTTAGCTTAAATGATTTAAAATTACTGAGTTTTGCCTTTCATTTTGACTTGATTCCATATTAAGAATGATGTAAATTCTGCCCTTGAAGTTCACAGATAAATTTCAAACTTATGTTCAACAGGGCTGAGGAAAAAAACAGTCATTCTACAGTCACGAAGTTAGAAGAAGGAGAAAAAAATTAAATAAGAAGCAGAGTCTATAAATTTAAAAGAAGTAAAGGGAGCAAAATTTGAAAGGAGATTGCTAACATTTTCAATTAATGGAAAATATATGGGAGCCGGTGGTGGCACACCTGGTTGAGCACACGTTACAATGTTCAAGGACCTGGGTTTGAGTTCCCAACCCCAAGGTGCAGAGGGAAAGCTTTGTAAGTGGTGAAGCAGTACTGCAGTTGTCTCTCTGTCTCTCTCTCCCTCTTTCCTCTCAATTTCTGGCTGTCTCTGTCCAATAAATAAAGATAAAACCAAAAAATTATGGGAGTCGGGCGGTAGCACAGCGGGCTAAGCGCAGGTGGTGCAAAGCGCAAGGACTGGCATAAGGATCCCGGTTCAAGCCCCTGGCTCCTCACCTGCAGGGGAGTTGCTTCACAAGTGGTGAAGCAGGTCTGCAGATATCTGTCCTTCTCTCCCCCTCTCTGTCTTCCCCTCCTCTCTCCATTTCTCTCTGTCCTAACAGCGACGACATCAATAACAACAATAACTACAACAACAACAAAAAAGAACAAGGACAACAAAAGGGAAAATAAATAAATAAATGTTTTTTTAAAAAGCCAAAAAATTAAAAAGAAAATATTTGTGAACTAAAAACAAATCTTTCTGATTTTGATCCTGTGTATAATGGCCAGCTGGGAAAGTAGAAGTGGTTACCTCATGAGCAAGATAAAATAATCTTAACATATTAGATTCTAGTATTTTTATATCTCCTAATTGAAAAAATAAAGCTAGTTCTCATTTTATGCAGATTTAATATGTAATACTTTACATTTTTAGGCCATTTTAGAAGCACGATTTTGGTTACAAAGCTTTTAAATATTTATGATCTACTAAACAAAATTTCCCAAAACTCCAAATAGACACTAATGAATCTGCATCTTGAAAATGAACTTGGTAAGAGGAGATAGATTAAAAATACTAGGGAAAGGAAGAAGTCAGTATTACATAGGCTTCAGGGCAGATGTAGTGCTATGTAAAAGCAGAAAAGTTATTCTCTATTTCTAATAGAGTTTTCAGAAAAGGATGTTGTTAGACCTTGACCTCACCAGCTTCTTTCAAAGGTTTTTTTGTTTCTTTGTTTCCCTTTAAGTCATTGCCATCTTTTGATGAAATTATAGAAATGAACTCATCTATTCAGAAAGGCATCTGAGATTCTTTATCTGCATTTGTGCTAGGGCAGGTAGGTGAAATACTTCTAGTTTAAATATGATGACCACTAAGAAACTCTTAATCTTTCACTACTGCCAAATTTCAGACTAAATCAGAATCTGCATGTCAGTCATATGGGCCAGGTAGAATATGTACTAGCTTGAAACACAGAGATTTGCGGACATTGTAGCAAACAGTTAACAGGACAAGCATCTGCTACTTCGTTTCTTCTTTTAATATTTACTTTATTTAGGATAGAGAAAGAGAAACTGAGAGGGAGGGGGAATTAGGACAGGAGAGAAAGAAAGACACCTACAGCGCTGCTTCATCACTTAAGGCTTCCCCTATGGAAGTGGGAGCCAGTGAAGTGAAGTTGGGTCCTTGATCATTGGCACATGTGCTCTCTGCCAGGTGTACTAGGCCCCTGCTACTTCATGTCAATAAATTGTAACATAAGAAATGTGAGGTATGTTGTTAAGAGATCATTGCAGAGAGAGAGAGAGAGAGAGGAAAAGAGTGAGAGAAGGGGAAGGAAAGGTAGGAGGGAGGAAGGAAGAAAATATGCCTAAACATAGAAAAGACCGCAGGAGAGCATGGCGAATTCACAGATAGCACACACAGCAGGCAGTAATGTAGCTCGCTTCCCGGAGAAGTATGGGCTGCCCAGCTTCCCACACTGGCGCAGCGGCTCATTCTGACCAAGGGCAGGTGACAGAACTGTCATACTCTGGGGGAGGAGGGGTTTGTCGTTAATATCCTCCTGCCTTCCCATAATTGCCCCGCCCCCCTATCTGTAGTTAGTTGACTTAGAAGCTTTAGCTTTGTACCATCTACCTAACTGGTGCTAATGAAAGGCATAAAACACTGGTAACATTCCTGAAGATTTGACTCAAGAAGGAGTGGGGCTGGGCAGCTTCTTTCAGCACTTTCAGCTGTTAAGCTGTTGAGGATATTTCTGCATGTCAGTCCTTGATCTAAAACTATATTCACTATCAATACAAGATTGTACTTTAGTTTTCTAAAACATATCTCACAAGACATCCTATCATAATTACTATTTAAACTACCTAGTGAGATGATACTGTTCTAGTAAAATTAAGTTACACATTCTCTATCAAATTAATGTTCTCTTCACTTTTAAAAAATAACATTTATTGAGTATTTTCTACCTACGGATCACTGTAATTCATGCAAAATTAACTATCACATTTAGCAAAGAAAAATAACAATATAGAGTATGAACTACCACTGTTGTCTTTCATTTTATAAATATGGAAGCTAATTTACCCAGTGTCCCACAACTGATAAATACAGAGGTGGGAATCCAGTTTTATTGACACAAAATTATGCCAAATTTTTTCCACAGTTCTCACAAGGCAAAGGATAGTATTATTTTTATTCCATATATAGCATACTGACAATTACAATATTAGATTCATAGAAAATGCCTAGTAGACATTTTTAATGATTAGATTTTCAAATTTTGGATAGTGTTTGAATGAGCTATCAAGGGCATATTCACACATGTAATTTAAAAGATAGTTTTTCATTCAATGATTAAAAGTCATTTTAGAAGAGGTATACAGAACAGTATTTTCATCCTGTTTGTGATGATAATAAAAAAAACAGTATTAGGTACAATTCTCAATGTAACCTGACTTCCGTTTCAATAACTGTTCTTATGTTTTCTAGCCTTTCTTACCATCTTTAAATACACCATCTGCCTTTTAGAATCCTAGGGAAAATTCAGGTACTAATCTTGTTTCACTGTGTTGCTAACTGAATTTCTGACAACAGGTAAGAAAGATGAAGCAAATGGTGAAAAAGATGAGACCAACTGAGCACTTTCATCATTTTACTGTGAAATTTTCCAACATAGAGCAGCCATATGGGAATGTATAGCAAATCCCCAAGTGCTGACTGTGGATTCTACATTTTACTCTGCATGTTTGACTGCTTACCTATCTGTTACTTTTATGAAGCAAATAAAATAAATAAAAAGTCAAATAAAATTCAAGAGTTGGTATACTTCCCTCTTTAACATTCAAATCACTAAATAAGGTTTCATATTGTCTAGCTTTTCTAATTTTTTTAATGTGTACTTACATGCAGTGAAATGCAAATGCTTGGTGTAAGTTTACTGAATCTTTGCAAATGCATGCACCTGTAACCCAAACCCTTTTGAAAATATAGAACATTGCAGCTATTCCAGAAAGTCTCCTCATGTTCCTTCCAAGTCAATCCTCACTCCTCAGATATTACTTGCATTTTACCTCACAGATTAAATTTGCCTGGTGTTGTCTGGAAAGTGGCGCAGTGGATAAACTCTTGGACTATTAAGCCCAGCAGCACATCTACCAAAGTGACGTCTGGTTCTTTCTCTCCTATCTTTCTCACTAATAAAAAATTTTAAATTAATTAATTTCCCTGGCCGAAAACTTCACATAAATGAAATCATGAAAAGCATAACTTTTTTGAAAAAAATTTATAGGGGTTCAGGCTGTAGTGCAGCGGGTTAAGCGCATATGGCGCAAAACTCAAGGATCCCAGTTCGAGCCCCCAGCTCCCCACCTGCGGGGGGTTGCTTCACAAGCAATGAAGCAGGTCTGCAGGTGTCTATCCTCTCCCCATCTCTGTCTTCCCCTCCTTTCTCCATTTCTCTGTCCTATCCGGCAATAACAACATCAATAACAACAATAATAATAACCACAACAATGATAAAAAACAAGAACAACAAAAAAGGAAAATAATTTTTTAAAAATTAAAAAAAAATTGTATAGATTGTAAGATTACAATGTATAGTTCTACACCACACCCACCACCAAAGTTCTGAATCCCTACCTTCCCAAAGATAACCACAGTAGTTCTCACAAGTCTTATAAACAGTTAAAGCATAACTCCTTTCAACATAGCATGTTTAAATTAATTTGTACCCATGTGTCTGGTTCATTCATTTTTATTGTTGACTATCCTTTTGCATGAGTATGTCACAAGTTTTTTTGTTTTCACTTTTCTTGTTGATGGCACATAGAAAAGTTTCTGCTTTTTTATAAATAGTGTTGCTGTGATCATTTAAAATTTTTTATTTATAATTTATAGTGGGTTACAAAACTGTAAGATTACAGGGAATAGTTCCACATTGCACCTACCACCAAAGTGCTGTACCCAGCCCACCCACCTCCCAAAGATAATCACCATAGTTTTCACAAAATCTTATCAACATTTTGTTTGCTTCTGACTTCTTTTTGTTGTTGGGGAAGGGGGGGCTGTTAGTTTTTATAAGTTCATGTGTATCAGTTCTCTAGATTCCACATGAGTGAAAACATCTGGTAGTTATCTTTCATTTATTATTTCTCTAAGCATAATCACTTCCAGCTCCATTCATTTTGTCCCAAAGGACACAATATTGTCTTTTTTATATCAGAGTGGCATTCTGTGGAGTATATAGCCCATAACTCCTTTAGCCAGTCACCTGTTGATGAGCATTTAGGCTGCTGCTTTTTTCTTAATTGATTTAATATTGATCAACAAGACCATAGGATAAGAGGGGTACAATTCCATGCAATTCCTGCCACCAGAGTTCTGTATCCAGTCCCCTCCATTGGAAGCTTTCCTGTTCTTTATTCCTCTAGGAGCATGGACCAAGGATCATTATGGGGAGCAGAAGGTAGGAGGTCTGACTTCTATAAATGTTTATCCACTGGACATGGGTGTTGGCAGGTCGATCCATACTCCCAGCCTTTTTTTATCATTCTCTAATGGGGCAAGGCTCTAGAGAGGTGGCGTTCCAGGGTACATTGGTGAGGTCGTCTGTCCAGTGAAGTCAGGTTGGTGTCATGATAGCATCTGCAACTTGGGGGTTTTGGAAAAGCTGAGGTTCTTTTGAAAAGCTGTTTCAGGGAGGGGGGGGTAGCGCAGCAGGTTAAGCGCACGTGGCGCAAAGTGCAAGGACCCGTGTAAGGATCCCGTTGGAGCCCCAGTTCCCCACCTGCAGGGGAGTCGCGTCATAGGCAGTGAGACAGGTTTGCAGGTATCTTATCTTTCTCTCTGTCTTCCCCTCCTCTCTCCATTTCTCTCTGTCCTATCTAACAACAACGACATCAATAACAACAACAATAAAAAACAAGGACAACAAAAGGGAAAATAAAAAGAAAAGCTGTTTCAGGCACTTACTGGCAGAAGATATACCATGATCGCAAAGGTGGTTTTCCCAGGGTGAGACTTAGCTATTGCACTCCAGGTGTGCTAACCCCTGTGATTTCCCCAAATGTGGGAAACTCAACTGCATAATGTGTGGTAGTGGGGGTCTGCGTTCACACTCTCCAGTTAGAAAAAAAGTTTCAGGGGTCTCAAGACCATCTTCAAGTGGACAAGTTTCCTAGAAGGACTCACAAAGCTTGGCAGGTTATAATATTATAGCTCAAGTTTATGCTGTAAAAAGATAGAGCAAGGCTGCTTCTACTCTGGCTATTGTAAATAATAGCTGTGAACATAGGGGCAAATATGTCCCTTCAAATTAGTGTTTACATGTTCTTTGGATAAATGCCGAAAAGAGATTGCTGGATCATAAGGTAATAATCACTTTTATTTGTTTAAGGAATCTCCATACTGTCTGATTTCAAAGGGGCGGCTATGAACATTCTTATACATTTTGGGGGACCATTCAAAGCCAGGTCCTTGAGCATTGCAACATGTGTGCTCAACTAGGTGCACTACCACCCGGCCCCTTGTAAGATTATTTTAAGACCTGTTACATATGCCAGTAGTTTCTTCCTTTTTATTGATAAGTGGTAATTGACTGTGTATAATCACACTTTACACATTTATTGAATAAATAAATAAATAAAGCTACTGTGAACATTCTTTGTGTGGACATTTGCTTTAAAGTTTGCAGAGATGATCCCCAGGATGTGGGGAACCACACAGCATTGACACCATTCATGCAAAGTGAATTTTGTTCAAGCTTGAGTTTGCCTTATTCTGGGCAATTTCATACTTTGCTGATTCTGGAGACTCTTGACTATGCATCCTATTAGCCAGGAGCGACTAATAAGAGCAGTCCCAGGAGTCCGGCAGTAGCACAGCAGGCTAAGCGCAGGTGGCATGAAGAGCAAGGACCCGCGTAAAGATTCCAGTTTGAGCCCGGGCTCCCCACCCGAAGGGGAGTCGCTTCACAAGTATTGAAGCAGGTCTGCAGGTGTCTCTCTGTCTTCCCCTCCTCTCTCTATTTCTCTCTGTCCTATCCAACAATGATGACATCAATAACAACAACAGTAACTACAACAATAAAATGAGCAACAAAAGGGAATAAATAAATACTAAAAAAAAAAAAAGAGCAGTCCCAGAACTGTCCAGTATTTACTCTGAGGCTACATACAGTGACGGTCAATTTCCTGTGTTCCGTGTCCCATATCAGGTCCAAACTTTATCTTCTGGGATCCTTCCCGATCTGTCTAGTGTTATCAGCTTTTAAGTGGAGATCTTGGTTTGTGTTCAGTATTCCATTTTTTTTAAAATAAAGGCACTTAATTCTGATGGTAAAATAATAAACAAAATTGGTCTGTAGACATATATGACTGCTTTCTAGCATATTCATGGGTATACCTACTGAAGCTCAGTTGTGTTTATTTCTAAACTCATTTTTTTTTCCCTCCTGGAAACAGGTTCATTTTCATTTTTTTAAATAATTTTTTTGTTCTTTTATTTTTGTATTTATTTATTTATTTATTTATTTTTAACCAGAGCACAGTTCAGCTCTGGCTTATGGTGGTGCGGCAGATTGAACCTGGGACTTTGGAGCCTCAGGCATGAGAGTCTGTTTGCCTAACCATTATGCTATCTACCCTCCGCCTCTAAACTCCTTTTTTGCTTGTTATGTGTGTTACAGGATTTGTTACACTGACCCAGTGACTATAGCATTCTAAGAAGTAGTTTGCATTTCAAAAATGATTAGCTGCTTTAGAAAGACATTAAAAGGGAGTTGGGCTGTAGCGCAGCGGGTTAAGCGCAGGTGGCGCTAAACTCAAGGACCGGTGTCAGGATCCCGGTTCGAGCCCCCGGCTCCCCACCTGCAGGCAGGTCCCTTCACAGGCAGTGAAGCAGGTCTGCAGGTGTCTGTCTTTCTCTCCCCCTCTCTGTCTTCCCCTCCTTTCTCCATTTCTCTCTGTCCTATCCAACAACAACGACATCAATAATAACTACAACAATAAAACAACAAGGGCAACAAAAGGGAATAAATAAAAGAAAAGAAAAGAAAGACATTAAAGCTAATCATTAAAAATTTTCAAATGGGGAAGCCCCCCGGCTCCCCACCTGCAGGGGAGTCGCTTCACAGGCAGTGAAGCAGGTCTGCAGGTGTCTATCTTTCTCTCCCCCTCTCTGTCTTCCCTTCCTCTCTCCATTTCTTTCTGTCCTATCCAACAACAACGACATCAATAACAACAACAATAAAACAAGGACAACAAAAGGGAATAAATAAAAAAAATTAAAATTTTCAAGTGGGGACTTGGGGGTGGTGCAAATGGTTGAGCA
Organism: Erinaceus europaeus; assembly: GCF_950295315.1. Classification (NCBI taxonomy): domain Eukaryota; kingdom Metazoa; phylum Chordata; class Mammalia; order Eulipotyphla; family Erinaceidae; genus Erinaceus; species Erinaceus europaeus. The sequence goes on along the minus strand of NC_080179.1, from coordinate 19,822,002 downwards.
CACATGTTACAATACACAAGGACCTGGGTTCAAGCCCCTGGTCCCCACATGCAAGTGGTGAAGCACTATTGTAGATATCTCTGTCTCTCTCCCTATCACCCCCTTTTGATTTCTGGCTATCTCTATCCAATAGATAAATAAAGATAATAATAATGTTAATTGTCAAAGTGGAAATAAGATTAATACATATCAAATAAGGACTATTAGATCCTTCCTATATTGAAGGTTATTATTGTAATCTATAAGCTTTGAATACCCAGAAAAACAAGTTATAGTTTGAGTCTAAGTTTATTCAGAAATGGAAGTCTTGGGAGTCAGGCGGTAGCGCAGTGGGTTAAGCACAGTGGCGCAAAGCGCAAGGACCAGTGTAAGGATCCCGGTTCTAGCCCCGTCTCTCCACCTGCAGGGGAGTCACTTCACAAGTCATGAAGCAGGTCTGCAGGTGTCTTTCTCTCCTCCTCTCTGTCTTCCCCTCCTCTCTCCATTTCTCTCTGTCCTATCCATCAATGACAACATCAATAATTACAACAATAAAACAACAAGGGCAACAAAAGGGAATAAGTAAATAAAAATTTTAAAAAAGAAATGCAAGTCTGGGGACTTCTCTGAAAGAGATGACTCTAGGGGGTTGGGGGTTGGGGGATGGTGCACCTGGTTGAGTGCGCATGTTACAATGTACAAGGACCTGGGTTCAAGTCCCTAGTCCCCACCTGCCTAGGGAAAATTGTATGAGTGTGAAGCAGTGCTACAAATGTCTTTCTGTCTCTCTCCCTCTCTGTCTCCCTATTCCTATTAATTTTTGGCCATTTCTACATAATAATAATATATGTAATGGATTGTATATAATAATAATAATACCCCCGCCCAAAAATACCTTCATTTTCTGGGTGGGATAGATAGCATAATGGTTATGCAAAGAGTCTCTCATGCCTGAGGCTCTGGTGTCCAAGGTTTATGTCCCGTACCACCATACGCCAGAGCTGAGCAGTGCTCTGGTATAAAAATTAAAAAATAAAGATTTTTTTTTTTTTAAAAGAGATAACTCTAGGAGCTAGGAGGGGTATTGTTGGGAACCCACTCTGTAGGTGTGGGTGAGGGAAACAGGCCCCAGCCAGTGGCTTCATGTAGAGCTGGAGAAATAAAACTTCATTTATTCCTATGAGAGAGTATGGGAGAAGTACAAAGATACTTTCAGCATCCCAGTCCAGAACCATTGATGTGTTGCCTAGTCCACAGGTCTTAAATCTGTATCCCCAAGGTTTACATGGATATGAGTTTCACATGCACTGATAACAAATTAATACATATTACTCATTCCTGTGAAATCAATCACTGTTATTCTATACATGTGGACTAATAGACAACAACAAGATGCCTATGGTAAAAGCTTGGGTGAATTTCTGGTTCATGATTAACTTCATCTCAGGCTCTTAAGAATTTCAAAGATGAAGAAGACCAAAGGAACCCTAAAGCAACCAGAAGGACAGAAATAACTACAGTTAGGGCAGAAATAAGTAACATTGAAAATAAGAAAACCATACAAAAAAATCAAGGAAAGTAAATGTTGGTTCTTCAAAAGAGTGAACAAAATCGACAAACCTTTACCCAGACTCACAAAACAAAAAAGGGAGAAGACCCAAATAAATCAGATCATAAATGAAAGAGGAGATATCACAACAGACACCACAGAAGTTCAACATATCATGCGAGGCTTCTATGAACAACTATATGCCACCAAGCTAGAGAATCTGGAAGAAATGGATGATTTCCTAGATACCTGCAAACTTCCAAAACTAAGAAGAAGTGGATAACATGAACAAGGCCCATCACAGCTAATTAAATTGAAACAGTTATCAAAAACCTTCCCAAGGATAAAAGTCCTGGACCAGATGGTTTTACAAATGAATTCTATAAAACTTTCAAAGAATAACTAATACCTCTACTTTTAAAAGTCTTCCAGAAGATTGAAGACACTGAAATACTCCCTTCCAGCTTCTATGAAGCCAACATCACTCTGATACCAAAAGAAGACAGGGACACAGCCAAAAAAGAAAACTACAGACCAGTATCTCTAATGAACATACATACTAAAATATTGAACAAAATTCTAGCCAACAGGATACAGCAGTATATTAAAAGGATTGTTCATCATGACCAAGTGGAGTTTATCCCAGGGATGCAAGGTTGGTTTAATATACTTAAATCAATCAGCGTGATCCACCACATCAACAAAAGCAAGACCAAAAACCACATGGTCATATCAATAGATGCAGAGAAAGCCCTTGACAAAATACAACATCCCTTTATGATCAAAACACAACAAAAAATGGGAATAGATGGAAAATTCCTCAAGGTAGTAGAGTCTATATATAGCAAACCTACAGCCAACATCATACTCAATGATGAAAAACTGGAAGCATTTCCCCTCAGATCAGATACTAGACAGGGCTGCCCACTATCACCATTATTAGTCAACATAGTGTTGGAAGTTCTTGCCATAGCAATCAGGCAGGATCAAGGAATTCAAGGCATACAGATTGGAAGAGAAGAAGTCAAACTCTCCCTATTTGCAGATGAATGATAGTATACAAAGAAAAACCTAAGGAATACAGCAAGAAGCTTTTGGAAATCATCAGGCAATACAGTGAGGTGTCAGGCTACAAAATTAACATTCAAAAGTCAGTGGCATTCCTCTATGCAAACACTAAGAAGATGAAATCTAGAAATCAATTTCTTTTACTATAGCAACAAAAACAATAAAATATCTAGGAATAAACCTAACCAAAGAAGTGAAAGACTTGTATACTGAAAATTATGAGTCACTACAAGGAAATTGAAAAAGACACAAAGAAGTGGAAAGATATTCCATGTTCATGAGTTAGAAGAATTAACATCATCAAAATGAATATACTACCCAGAGCCATCTACAAATTTAATGCTATCCCCATCAAGATCCCAACCACATTTTTAAGGAGAATAAAAAAATGCTACAAATGTTTACCTGGAACCAGAAAAGACCTAGAATTGACAAAACAATCTTGAGGAGAAAGAACAGAACTGGAGGCATCACACTTCCAGATCTCAAATTGTATTATAGGGCCATTGTCATCAAAACTGCTTGGTACTGGAACATGAATAGACACACTGACCAGTGGAATAGAACTGAGAGCCCAAAAGTAAGCCCCCACACCTATGGACATCTTATCTTTGACAAAGGTGCCTAGACTATTAAATGGGGAAAGCAGAGTCTCTTCAACAAATGGTGTTGGAAAAAATAGGTTGAAACATGCAGAAGAATGAAACTGAATCACTATATTTCACCAGATACAAAAGTAAATTCCAAGTGGACCAGGACTTGAATGTTAGACCACAAACTATCAGAGACTTAGAGAAAAATATTGGCAGAACTCTTTTCCACATAAATTTTAAAGACATCTTCAATGAAATGAATCCAATTACAAAGAAGACTAAGGCAAGCATAAACCTATGGGACTACATTAAATTAAAAAGCTTCTGCACAGCAAAAGAAACCACTACTCAAACCAAGAGACCCCTCACAGAATGGGGGAAAATCTTTACATGCCATACACCAGACTAGAGACTAATAAACAGAATATATAAACAGCTTGCCAAACTCAACAACAACCCAATCCAAAAATGGGGAGAGGACATGGACAGAATATTCACCACAGAAGAGATCCAAAAGGCTGAGAAACACATGAAAGAATGATTCAAGTCTTTGATTGTCAGAGAAATGCAAATAAAGACAACAATGAGGTATCACTTCACCCCTGTGAGAATGTCATATATCAGAAAAGATAACAGCAGAAAATACTGGAGAGGTTGTGGGGTTAAAGGAATTCTCCTTCACTGATGTTGGGAATGTAAATTGGTCTAACCTTTGTGGAGAACAGTCTGGAGAACTCTCAGAAGGCTAGAAATGGACCTAACCTATGATCCTGCAATTCCTCTCCTGGGGATATATCCAAAGGAACCCAACATACCCATCCAAAAAGATCTGTGTACACATATGTTCATAGCAGCAGAATTTGTAATAGCCAAAACCTGGAAGTAACCCAGGTGTCCAACAATAGATGAGTGGCTTAGCAAGTTGTGGTCTATATACACAATGGAATACTACTCAGCTATTTAAAATGGTGACTTTGCCGTTCTCAGCTGATCTTGGATAGACCTTGAAAAATTCATGTTAAGTGAAATAAGTCAGAAACAGAAGGATGAATATGGGATGATCTCACTCTCAGGCAGAAGTTGAAAAGCAAGATGAGAAGAGAAAACACAAGTAGAACCTGAACTGGAAATGGCATATTGCACCAAAATAAAAGACTCTGGGGTGGGTGGTGGGGGGAATACAATTCCAAAAAGGATGATTGAGGACCTAGTGGGGGTTTTATTGTTATATGGAAAACTGGGAAGTGTTATGCATGTATAAAGTAATGTATTTACTGTCGAATGTAAAACATTAATTCCCCAATAAAGAAATTTAAAAAAATAATTTCAATAATGTGATGTCATGTATGCCTGTTACCCATTTTGAATGTGGTAGATTGCAGATAAGTATCTAAGAATTCCTTTGAGTCATTGCAGGTATAGGCCTGTTAATAACTACTGAGACTTATATTTACATAGTAACCTCTGGCTGGTCATAAGTTTGATCATTGAACTCATTAGGTGCTCTATCTACAAGGAACAACATTATTAGTTACATACTTAATGACAGAGAAATAAAATAAGATTCATTTTAAATTATTGATACGTGCTAAGAGAAATGTATGCCAAGCAAAGAGGTGCAGCCAGTAATAAAGCCTCTATGTCAGTCAATGAATACTATATGTACATTTTAATAAAATGGGATTTTTACCAAGAAGGATGACAGAGGACCTAGTGGAGGTTGTATTGTTATATGGGAAACCGGGAAATGTTATGCATGTACAAACTATTGTATTTACTGTCAAATGTGAAACATTAATACTCCAGTAAAGAAATTTTTTATGGGATTTTTAATTTTTTAATTATCTTTATTTATTTATTTATTGGATACCCAAAAACTAAGGGGAAGAGAGAAAGACACCTGCAGCACTGCTTCACCACTTGCAAAGCTTTTCCCCTGCAGGTGGGGATCCTCAAACCCTCGTCCTTTGGCATTCTAACATGTGCTCTCAACCAGGTGCACTAGTCCCTGACCCCATAAAACAGGATTTTTTTTTTCTGTCTGCAGATGTTAATATAAAATTCTGGTGAATGAGAAATCCTGTATTAGGGTGGTCCGGGAGGTGGTGCAGTGGATAAAGTTCAGAAATGCATAGACACTGACAGCTCTAATAAACAATGTCATTTAAGGCATAGGAGCACAATTAGTGCATTTTATTTTTTTTATATTTTGCCACTAGGGTTATTGCTGAGACTCAGTGCCGACACAAATCATCATTCCCGGTGGTCATTTTCCCCCCTTCTTTCCCTCTTTGTTGATGGAAGTGAGAGACAGAATGAGAGAGAGAGAGGAGAGACACCTGTAGCACTCTGCTTTCCCTCATCAGCTGAGAACCAAGTGCTGAACCTGAATCCTTGCACAGGATACCATGTATGCTTAACCTGCTGTGATAACGTCTGGCCCCAACCTTTGCACATGGTAACGTGTGCTCTGCTGGGTGAGCTGCCACCCAGCCCCAATTTAATGTGTGTGTGTGGGGGGGGTTGCTTTTTTGTTTTATGAGAAAGAAAGGAAAGGAAAAAAAATCAGAGTATCACTCTGGCACATGCAATGCCAGGGATCAAGCTCAGCTCTGGTAGAAAAATAATAAGTCAGTGTCCTTTAAGCTTATTCAACTCATCAAGCAATTGTTCCTGCTCTACACACTTTATTTATTTGTGGTGGAGATGCCTTGCACATATGTGACTCCACTATTCTCTAGCTCCCGTTTCATTTTTATTCCATACGGAGTGGCGAGGAGGTAGTTTCTTCTGGTGTTGTGGAGCTCCCGTGCTGTGGCAGGGCTCAAACCCAGAATCTCAAGCATGAGTGAACCCAGGCCCAGATTTTAGTTTTTTAGGATGTAAGGAATTCAGAGAATATACTCAGTATATTCAATATCTTATTATTTTTTAATTTGCTGAAATTTGATTAGAGTCCATTATTTGATGATAAATTTCCATGCATATTTGAAATTTTCTACTTCCCCCTCAAAATATTCTTATTCATACCTGATACTCTCGTGTAATTTATTTCTCTTAGTAGTTGTGTATTTCTTTTTTTTTTTAGTCATGAAGACTGGAAAATATATTATTCAAACAAGTAGCCATAAAACAAATGACTGTATAACCCATCTTCCAGCATAGTAGTCACATATTATTTGAATGAGAAATATTTATTTATTTATTTATGAAAAAGGGAGGAGAGAGAGAAAAAACTAGAGCAGCGCAATTTGTAATAGCCAAAACCTGGAAGCAACCCAGATGTATCACTGAGCTACATAACATTTTAATGCATATGTAAATTTATATATACAAGATTAATAAAACAGATAATAGGAATGCATTAATAAAAAGTAGTCTTACTGCTAGTAATATAAGGCTGCTTTCCGACAAAAGAAGGAGACCCACCCTACTAGGGAAAGAGAGAGGCAGACTGGGAGTATGGACCGACCAGTCAACGCCCATGTTCAGTGGGGAAGCAATTACAGAAGCCAGACCTTCTACCTTCTGCAACCCTCAATGACCCTGGGTCCATGCTCCCAGAGGGATAGAGAATGGGAAAGCTACTGGGGAGGGGGTGGGATATGGAGATTTGACGGTGGGAATTGTGTGGAGTTGTACCCCTCCTACCCTATGGTTTTGTTAATTAATCCTTTCTTAAATAAAAAAATTTAAAAAAAAAGAAGGAGATTAAGAGTATTTATACACTGCTGCATTGGGGAAGGAACTTGAAGGTATCATGTTGCATCATAAGTGGCAAAGCAGGTCTGCAGGTGTTCTCTCTCAATTTCTCTCAGCCCCATTCAATAAAATGAGGGATATGGCCTCTAGGAGCAGTGGATTCATAGTGCTGGCCCTGAGCCCTGGATACAAAAGAAGAAGGAGGAGGAGAAGGAAAATGAGAAGGAGAAGGGAAGAAGAAGAAAGGAGGAGGAGGAGGAGGAAGAGGAGAGGAGAAGGAAGAGGAGGAAGAGGAGGAGGAGGAGGAGGAGGAGGGGAAGGGGAAGGAGAAGGAGAAGAAGAAGAAGAAGAAGAAGAAGAAGAAGAAGAAGAAGAAGAAGAAGAAGAAGAAGAGGAGGAGGAGGAGGAGGAGGAGGAGGAGGAAGAGGAGAGGAGGAGGAGGAGGAGGGGAAGGGGAAGGGGAAGGAGAAGAAGAAGAGGAGGAGGAGGAGGAGGGGAAGGGGAAGGGGAAGGAGAAGAAGAAGAGGAGGAGGGGGGGAGGGGGAAGAAAAATGGAAAAGTAATAACTTCTGGGAGACTGGGTGGTGGTGCAACCAGTTGAGTGCACATTACAATGTGCAGGGACCTGGGTTCAAGTCCCCTGCCCCCACCTCTAGGGTGAAGGCTTCACAAGTGGTGAAGCAGCGCTGCAGGTGTTTCTCTGTCTCTCTCCCTCTCTTTTTTTATTGGATAGAGACAGAGAGAGATTGGGAGAGGAGGAGGAGATAGAGAGGGAGAGAGACACCTACAGCCCTGCTTCACCACTCATGAAGCTTTCCCCCTGCAGGTGGCGACCAGGGCCTTGAGCCTGGGTCCTTGTGCACTATAATGTGTGTGCTTAACCAGGTGTACCAACACCTGGCTCCTCTCTCTCCCTCTCAATCTCCTCTTTCCTCTCAATTTTTGACTGTCTCTATCAAATAAAGATTTTTTAAAAATGGGGGAGAAAGGGAGAGGGGAGGAAAAATAGATTTTAAAAAATGGCAATCATTTTCATATCTCTGTGTCATATTGTTCAAAGAAAATCCAAAAACACATCCTGGAAGAATAGCAGCACATAAGACTGACCAAATCTTCCCCTTGAAGGAGTATATATATATCATACTACCAGCACTACATCCAGAGTTTAGTAGTATCCTGGTTAAAAACATTTAATTAGGGAGTCGGGCTGTAGCACAGTGGGTTAAGCGCAGGTGGTGCAAAGCACAAGGACCGGCATAAGGACCCCGGTTCGAACCCCGGCTCCCCACCTGCAGGGGAGTCGCTTCACAGGCAGTGAAGCAGGTCTGCAGGTGTCTGTCTTTCTCTCCTCTCTGTCTTCCCCTCCTCTCTCCATTTCTCTCTGTCCTATCCAACAACGACAACAACAATAACTACAACAATAAAACAACAAGGGCAACAAAAGGGAATAAATAAATAAAATAAATATTAAAAAAAAGAAAAAAAACATTTAATTATTAAAATTAAATGAAAGGAGGTGGGTGGGGTGGGCGGTGTCACATCTGGTTAAGCACACATAGCACTAAGTGCAAAAACCCGCAAAACGAGCCAAGTCTGAGTCCCTGGCTCCCCATCTGCACAAGTGGTAAAGCAGGTCTGCAGGTGACTATCTCTTTCTTTCTCTTTCTTTCTTTCTTTCTTTCTTTCTTTCTTTCTTTCTTTCTTTCTTCCTTTCTCTTCCTTCCTTTCTTTTCTTTTTTCTTTCTCTCTCTCTCTCTCTCTCTCTATCTATCTTCCTCTCCCCTCTCAATTTCTTTCTGTCCTATCAAACAAAAAGAGAAAAAAATTGGCCTCCAGGAGCAGTGGATTTACAGTGCTGGCACTGAGCCCCAGCAATAAAGGCAAAGAATAACAATAACAATAAATGAAAGTGTCAAGCAGATCTTAGAGTATAGTGTGGAAGGGATGGAAGTCATGCCTTCATCTTACCAGCCCCACTTCCCTGTGTAGCTAGGGAAGAGAATCTACTGAGTCAGGCTGTTGCTTTAGCACTTTCCAGGTGCTGTGCTCATTCCCCATGTTCTCCTTCAGACTTCTTCCTCTTCTTGTATCTGGCACATTAGTCAGCTTCTCAGTAAAGGAGTCACTTCCTGTTTCTTCCCAAACTGAGTTTCCTTGGATTGTGGTTAGATACAAATGAATTTTATTTGTTGTGTTTTTTTTTTTGGGGGGGGGCTTTTGTTTGTTTTTATTTTTTGCTGCTTCAATCAGACCCTCTTGGGGCAGATGGACGCTGAGAGCCTCCAGAGTTAGGAAGGTAGTAGAATCACTTCCTTGGCCAGTCTCCTCACCATTTCTCTCATAGGAGAAACACTTCGGCAAAGCAGACATTTGTGTCTGCTGCCTCTCTCTCCCCCCAGCACAACACAATCTAGCCTTACTTATGGTAAGATTGTTTTTTTTTTTTTCATTAACATGATTTGAGTGTGTTCTTTTCAGAATCGTAACCTTCACTGTATGTTGCTAAGGAGACTTACATCACGGTCTGAACATGGCTTATGTCATGAGCCACAGTGTAAGCTGTGAGTCACTTTATTTTACTCAACGGAGACACTGTTCTGATCCCTAAATCTCTTTTCTAGAAGCTGAGAGGACATGGGTGTGTGAACTAATCCCCCCTTCTTCAGGTAGGGTATGTGCATGCATATAGACTTCCTGCATATTAGGTAGGCCTCTGTTGACTGAATTATTAATATTTTTTCCACTTATCTCTGTCAGGATCCTGCCGTAAATAGCTGGTTTATGCAAAGGATATGTCTGAAGAAATTTTATTAATAGACTTTTCAGAGAGATACAAAAAAGAGTTAGGGTAACCCAACAAGGAATGGTGTTGACACAGGAAAGAGCAGGCAGCCAGTACAACATGTAAGCCTGTAGAAGTGAGAAAAGATGACATTTCTGGATTTCAGGAGAGCTTTAGTTGTCAAAAGTTATTGTAGTAAAAAGGAATGAAATCACTATAAAAGCCATGGCCTTCCAAGGTGGACACTATGGAATAAATAGGTCGACATTTCTTTCTTCCTGCCCTCTAGTCTCCTTCAAGCTCTGCTCATTCATCAAATTCAGTTGGAAACCAGTAGGCAAGAAGCCTGCCAGGGCATAAGGCAAAGGTGTGTGGAGGATGGAGAGGCAAACAGGAAACCACACACAATAGAAAAAGCGTAATAGTCCACGCTGGGGCCAGGTGGTGGCTTACCCAGTACAGCACAAACATTACCACGTATGAGGACCTGAGTTCAAATGCCCAGTACTCACCTGCAGGTAGGAAACTTCATGTATGCAGAGCAGTGCTACATGTGTCTCTCTATTTTTCTCTCTCCCTGTTTCTCTGTCTCTTACCCTCTGTAGAAACAAACAAACAAACAAAAAAATGGACACACTGAATGGTAGAACTGTACATGCATCTAGCCCCAGAAATCACCCTGATGGCATTTTAAAAACTCTGCTTATTTGACAAATCAAAACACAATGTACAACTTATTATATTTTAACTCAGAAAACTGTACTTCTAAAAAAAAAGAAAAAAAAAGAAAACTGTACTTCTGGGAGTCGGGCGGTAGTGCAGCGGGTTAAACACACGTGGCACAAAGCACAAGGACCAGCGAAAGGATCCTGGTTCGAGCCCCCAGCTCCCCACCTGCAGGGGAGTCGCTTCACAAGCTGTGAAGCAGGTCTACAGGTGTCTTTCTCTCACCTTCTCTGTCTTCCCCGCCTCTCTCTGTTTCTCTCTGTTCTATCCAACAATGATGACATCAATAACAACAATAACTACAACAACAATAAAAAGACAACAAGGCAACAAAAAGGGAAAATAAATAAATAAAATTTTAAAAAAAGAAAGAAAACTGTACTTCTATATGAACCCAAAGAAATGCAGCCTCTCCTCATACCACTACCTGGGTATAATTCAGATTTTTCTTTTCCCTCACTCATTTCAAATCCTATATCTTTTACATTCTATGTCAAGGACATAAAGAATCTATGTCTTTGTTTCACTTCAGACGGTGTCCAGAGATGCCAGGCATTGGATGTCATCCCTTCAGCTCTATCACTCTGGTGAGACTTTTCCTAGCTCATAGGATTCCTTAATTCCATTTTGGGTAGTGCAATTCCTAACAAAGTGACAGAACCTAGCTGTAGGCTAGGACCCATGAGATACAGCACATGCACACATGTATCCATAAGGAGCAGTGGATTCGTAGTGTAGGCACTGAGCTCCAGTGATAACCCGGAAGGCAAAAAAAAAAAAAAAAATCCTACCTAACCTTAAAGGACAACTTCCGGTGGTGGGAAATGTGTGGAATTTACCCCTCGTATCCTATGCTTTTGTCAATATTTTCTGGTTTTTATTTTGTAAATAAATTTTTAAAATATTTATTAAAAAGTAAAGTTATCTCAGTTCACCTTGTACCTAACTACAATAATTCTAAAGCAAACCCCACTAAAGCATGATAGTTCTGAGTCAAAAGGGTGAAGTTAGGTGGGGACAAGAACTAGATACACATTTAGGTGAAAGAATAGGAACAAAGTGACATTGCTGTTACAGAATTACTAAGCTAGTGGTGGGGGAGGGTGCAGTGGATAAAGTATAAACCTCTCAAGCATGAGGTCCTGAGTTCAATACCCAGCAGCACTTGTGCCAGAGTGATGTCTGGTTCTTTCTCCCTATCTTCTATCCCTCTCATTTATTAAATAAAAATATTTAAAAAAAAAGAATTACAAAGCTAAAAGTCACAAAGGAGGAGAAACACCATAAAATTAAACAGGGACTGTTTGTAGTACATAGAAACCAAGAAATTCTGAAAAATAAATCAGGGCAATTCATTCCTGGTTTCTGTTGATTGTTTTTAAACATTTATTAATAGGATAGAAACAGAAAGAAGGCATATAGAAAGAGGTAGAGAGACATCTGCAGCGCTACTTCACCATTTGCAAAGCTTCCCCAGGTGAGGGCTGAGTGTTTGAACCTAGGTCCTTGCACATTGTAACACATGCACTCAATGGCGTGCGTGGTTCCACCCCTTCCTTCTGGCCCCTTCCGTTTATTTCTATGGATCTACTCTTACCATTCTCTACTCCCCCATGCTCAACAAGGCTAACTTACATGAACTACTGTCCTCTGGCTTCTGATTAGGTTTAGTCACTAGGAACTACAGGCAAGTGCTGGGACAGGAGGGAAGCAAAGTAAGCTGAAATATGTACCCCTCCTCCTATGCCCTTTCACTATGGAGTTCCTGGAGGCTCAACTCAAGGACTTAACCCCAGTCAGACTGTATACTGTACACAGTTCTCTTTCTCTCTGAATTCCAGCCACCCTCTCCCTGTGAGGCTCAGGCACTGCAAAACCCTTGTGGTTTTCCACAGCCTGCCCACAGTTTTGCACACATCCTGTTCATTGTTAAATTGCTCAACTGGAATGTGCCATCTGTCTCCTGGCAGGGCCCTGAGTGACATCCAACCCCACTAATCTTCCAGCATACATTTACTGAGTAACTATATGCCAAGGAAGAATGAAGTGATAAATCAGACAGTTGATATCTGTCTAGGGCATTAGGAGGCAGTCTGAGGAGTGAAGACAATCACAGGAACAGATGAGTCATAATATTTTGATATGCAGCACTGCAAGGAGAGACAAGTAGAGGTATAAAATAATCAAGGAGGGGACCAGGCGGTGAAGCACCCAGTTAAACACACATAGTACTAAGCACAAGGACTCACACAAGGATCTGGGTTTGAGGCCCCGCTCCCCACCTGCAGGAGGGGCGCTTCACAAGTGGTAAAGCAGATCTGCAGGTGTCTGTCTTTCTCTCTCCCTCTCTATCTTCCCCTCCTCTCTCAGTTTCTCTGTGTCTTATCTGGTAAAATTGGGGGGAAATGGCCACCAGGAGTGGATTCACAGTGCCGGCACTGAGCCCCAGAGATAACCCTGGAGGCAAATTAAATAAATAGAAAAATAAACAGAATAATGAGAGACATTAACAGACTCAAGAATTATTTCTTGGTGGGGATGGGTAAATTTAGAGATAAGAACATGAGTCGAGAAAGCGGTCAGTAGCTTTGAGAGTTCACAGTTATTGATAGCAGGACCACACTCACAAAAAAAAAAAAAAGGATGGTAGAAGAGGGTTTTTTTTTTTTTTTTTACTTTTCTTTCTCTGCCAAGGAAAAAATAATGACACACTGAAGTCTGCAGCTTCTTATTCATAGCCCTTAACCTTGCCTCATTACCAAAGCTTGCCACTCCCGCTTCCTTGGCTCATAACCTGCCTTTTCCATGGAAGATCACTCCCATCTACTTTAGCACACTTTAAGGGTTTTCAAATGTCCAGAAGACAAAATGGTAAGGTAACTTTTACAGATGGGGTGTAGGAAAGCAGTGAGGGTGAATACATTCTAGAAGTCCTACCAAGCAGCATGCATTTGTCATTGTTGTCTGGTACAAACAAGGTTTTGACTTGCCTGTGCAGTCCCACAATTCCAAGTGGACTTATTTTTTTTTTAACTTGAGAGGGAGAGACAGAGAAGGAGAGACACCTAGCACCACTTAACAGCTCATATAGGTACATCCTCCTGTGCATGATGCTCTCTGTGGTGCCAGGAGCTTGAGTCCTAGTCCACGGTTATAGAAAAGTGTGCAGCCTGCTGGGCAAGTTATCTCCCAGTCCCTGGAGTAGCTATTGTTTGTTTGAAACAGCAATAGATCACACCAGCACTTTCCTTGACAAGTGGAGAAGAATGATACGAATGTTGGAAGGAGGGAGTGATTTTCACTTTATCAAAGTGGAACTTAGTCCAAACAGGTTTGAGTAGGTGGGCATCTTTTAAAAGAGTCATTCAGGGAGTCTGGCGTTAGCACAGCGGGTTAAGCGCACATGGCGCAAAGCACAAGGACCAGCCTAAGGATCCGGGTTCCCCACCTGCGGGGGAGTCGCTTCACAAGTGGTGAAGCAGGTCTGCAGGTGTCTATCTTTCTCTCCCCCTCTTTGTCTTCTCCTCCTCTCTCCATTTATCTCTGTCCTAACAATGACGACATCAATAACTACAACAACAATAAAAAACAAGGGCAACAAAAGGGAAAAAAAATTAAAAGTCATTCAAAAATCTGGCATAATAGCTCACAGAGTGCTGCTTTGCCATGTAGAGAGCTTCTTTCCATTGCGCAGAAAAAAAGTTTCAGTGCTGTGGTTTCTTCCCATCTCTTTCTCTAGCTCTCTGAAAAAGTAAGACAGGAGTGGTGAAGTACTAGAGACAAAAAAAAAAAAGTCATTCTTAGCACATTATACAGGTAATTCCAGGGTCCAATTGATGACGGCTGTTCTCTCTCTCTCTCTTTCTCAAACTGACTGCAAGCTTTTCTTACAAGACAAGGTCAAACACACTATTCCACAGGTTTTCCTCAGCTTCAAGTACAGTCATTCCAGTAGGACTGGGTCTCAGGAAGCTGCATAAGTTAAGTCACAAACATATACACACCTTACCCAATGGGTTCCTTTTTTTTCTTTTTTCTGTTAACCAACAATGAACTCAATACTGCCTTACTCTTACGCGGTCTCCCCACAAATCAAGAAGAAACACGCAAGAGTTAACAGAAAATGGTAGGTATAAAATCCTTAGAACTCTGTCTTCTCTGAGTTCTGTACAAGACTGGATGCCAGACGGGGCCTGGGCCCTGAGATCCCGAGGGTGGAGCCAGTATCTGGAGCCAGTATCTGAGAGCCAGCTGCCCACCACCAGGAGGCCCCAGGTCCCTGGCAGGAGGGCAAGAAAGTCCCTCCTCCAGGGCGGAGACAGTTCCCTGCAGAAGACGCCCGGGGTCAGAAGCGGGGCCACTAGTCAGAGGCTGCCACCACCGTGGGCTCGCTGAGACCTAGAGGCTGCCAGCCTGCGGGGAATGGGGTGCCATGGCCATGGCCGGCTACAAGGGCTTCCTGGGGCTGCTGGTGTCGGCGTTGCTGGTCGGCTTCCTGTCGGTGATCTTCACCCTTATCTGGGTCCTGCACTACCGGGAGGGGCTCGGCTGGGACGGAACAGAGTTGGAGTTTAACTGGCACCCGGTGCTGCTCATTACTGGCTTCGTCTTCATCCAGGGCATCGGTACTGGCACCTCCGGGGCGGTGGCGGGGATCCGCGGAAGGGGGTCCTGGGTACCCGCAGGGCAGTGGAGCGGGGCCGGGCCCAAACTCCCTCCCTGGTGGGAGCGCGGTGGGGAGCCCGGCCCCAACTTGGGCTAACTCTTTGCAGAGTGACTTAGACGTCCTGGAGGCATCCTGGTTATGCCAGGAAACCGGAGGGGCACCGGGGCGCGGAGGAGTACGGTGTAGACAGATCCAGGCACCTTACACCCCACCCACCCCTCTTCTCCCAAAAACTGCCCCGAAGACTGAGCCTGCACAGTCAGGGGCCCAAAGACGCTCTTTAGGCGAGGCCTTCGCCGAACTCGAGGCTGCAGAAGCTGAACGCAGGGCCAAAGGGGTAGGAATGTGCCTCTTCTCTGCCCTGAGCGAAGGGCTGGGCAGCCAGGAGTCGTCAGGGCGAGTGAAGCATCCATCCTGGCTCCTCTGGTCCGAGGACCTTCAGCTCCGTGGAGTCAGGAAGCTGCCAGGACTCCAAAGGGTGTTCCGCTGCCCTGCCTAGTTATTGGACAGTCTCGAGTCCAACTTGTTTATGTGGCTGCAGACCTGCGAAATTCTCCAGGCTGGAATGGGGCGGGGTGGGGTGAGCTAAGGGGGTGAGGAATAAGGGGCGCTTCCTGTTGGGCGCTGGCCAGAAGCACCTAGCTCAGACAAATACTTGTGCTGGCAACTTCTGAATCCACACGAACCCTACCCAGGCCTGCATTCTGGAATGAGTCTGGCCAGAGGGAAAACCAAGTCTGGCAGGTTTATTATTTTTTTTCTTAAACATATTTTTAGTGACACAGTGGTAGAGCTCTGGGGTCCAGAGTTCAGTTCCCCCACTCAGATGTCTGAGCAACTTTCTGATGTCCAAGTCAATGCTGTTAACTGTACTTACCATCTCTGACAGCTTCCTTTCTCCCCCTGCTGTTTCCCAGGAGAAACCTCATAAAGTAGTGTGAGAGCCACTTATTTGACACCACTTTCCAAAACGTGAAGTTAGGGCCTCAATAGAGTAAGTATTTAGCAGAAATGCAGAAAACATTGGGCTGGTGTTCTGTTGCAGAGAATAACTGAGAAGTGTGAAAAGGATTTAGAAAGAACCACAACTAGCTGAAACTTCTAGCCTTACCTCTGCAATGGCTGTCTGCCACCCATATGTGACTCTTTCCCCCACACTGTGTATATCTCTCTCTCTTAATTTTTTAAGAAACATGGAACACTGCTGAAGATTCTTTTGAGAGTCTTTTAAAAAAAAAACTTTATTTCATTTGATAGAGAGAAATTGAGAGTGAGATAGAAAAAGAGGGAGGGCGGGTGGTGGCATTCCTAGTTGAGCACACATATTACAACAGTTTTTTATTTTAAACGTTTTTTTAATATTTTATTTATGTACTTATTTATTGGATAAAGACAGAGAGAAATGAAGAGGGAAGCAGGGGTGATGGGCATGGAGAGAGGCAGCCCCATTTCACTCGTGAAGCTTTCCCCCTGTATGTAGGGGCCCGGGGTTTGAACCTGGATCTTGTGCCCGATAATGTGTGCACTCAACCAGGTGTGCCACCCCCCCACCCCACACCCCCCTCCTCCTTGAGCACACATGTTACAATGCTCAAGGACCCAGCTTTGAGCCTCTGGTCCCCACCTGCAGGGAGAAAGCTTTGTGAGTGGTGAAGCAGTGTTGCAGGTGTCCCTCTATCTCTCTCTCCCTCTCTATCGCCCCCTTCCCTCTTGATTTCTGGATGTCTTTATCCAGTAAATAAATAAAGATAATTATTTTAAATTAAAAAAAAAAGACAGAAAGGGAGAGAAACAGAGAGACACCTGCAACACTGCTTCACTGCTCATGAAGCTTTCCCCCCCTGCAGGTGAGGACTGAGGGCTTGAATCTGGATCTTTGTGCCTGGTAATACATGCACTTAACCAGGTGCACCAGCACCCAACTCCTGTATGTAACTCTCTACATGCATATACTGAACAAAAAGCCAGGACCTCATTGCTGAAGAAAAGATTATTGCCTTGATCAGGCATATTGCCTGCCTCTGGGATGGTGTTGAAGACCTTGCTAATGTTCTTCCCTTGTTTATGCATTCCTGTGCTTTGAAATTGGAAAAGGAATGTATCACTGGCTAAGCTATGTTGTATTGTAAACAATGTAACTTGTCACTAACACTAGAAAAGCAGTCAAGTTCCAAAGCTGCGGTCATCAGACATGTTCTTTCTTCTATGGTACAGACTTATGTTTGGTCAGAGCTGTCAACACTTTCCGTTTGCCTAGAGTGATAGCAACAAGATCTTCCACTCCCACTTCCAGATCTTCAGAGTAGCTCCTAATATCTACAAACATTCTGGAAGTTCTAAAGTATCTTCTCCTGAGGGGGAGGGAAACACAGGTGATAACTACTTGTTTCCTGACTTATCAAAAAGGAGACAATAATAAGACATAACCAAACCAAAACATATTGATACCTCACATAGTATTAGATGTTGATAGTTAATATTTATCAAGGTCTTTCTGTGTGCCTAATAAGTACATTATATCACAGTAATACTGGAGTAAAATGATACAGAGCATTTCAGTAACATACCCACCAGGACGTATAGATGATTTCAGTGTCCTTATTTTCAAGGTTCCTTTCTCTGCTTTCATGTCAGTATGCTTTCTTTCTGTAAACTTTTTTTTTTTTTTTTAGAAAAGCAAAAAATGCCATCCAAAATGCACTTTGAAACTCATCGTTCATATTGGAATCCATTTCAGTTTTCTTTTATTCATTTATTTATATTATTTATTTTTCCTTTTGTTGTCCTTGTTGTTTTTATTGTTGTTGTAGTTATTATTGTTGTTATTGATGTAGTTGTTGCTAGACAAGACAGAGAGAAATAGAGAGAGGAGGGGAAGATGGGGAGAGAAAGACACACCTGCAGACCTGCTTCACTGCCTGTGAAGCGACTCCCCGGCAAGTGGGGAGCCGGGGGCTGTAACCGGGGTCCTTATGCCGGGACCTTGCATTTCAGTTTTCTTAAAAGGATTTATTTTCTTGAACTTCGGTGTGTGTTTTTTTTTTTAATATGGGAGGATATTTATTAAATTGTTTTATTTTGTTGGACAGGACAGAGAAAAGCTGAGAGAGCTGGGAGAAATAGAGAGGGAGCGAGATATAGAAACATCTGCAGTGGGAGTCGGGCGTTAGCGCAGCGGGTTAAGCGCAAGCGGCGCAAAGCCCAAGGACCCGCATAAGCATCCTGGTTCGAGCCCCCGGCTCCCCACCTGTAGGGAAGTCGCTTCACAAGCGGTGAAGCAGGTCTGTAGGTGTCTTTCTCTCCCCCTCTCTCTCTTCCCCTCCTCTCTCCATTTCTCTGTCCTATCCAACAACAACAACAATGGCTACAACAACAAAAGAATAAGGGCAACAAAAGGGAATAAAAAAAAAGAAAAAGAAAGAAACATCTGCAGTACCACTTCACTTCTTAATGAAGCTTTCCTGCTTGCAGATGGGGACCAGGGATTTGAACCCGGTTCCTTGTACATTAGATTGTGTACACTCAATGTAGTGTGTCACTACTGAGCCCCTGGATTTTCTTCACCTGTTTATACTCACTTTGGGATAATGTGTAAATGGATATTTTGGAAATAGTCACCTTCTGCTTTTATGAAAGTAGTGTTTCCTTTAAGCTTAGTTACTGCTGTGTTTGTCTAAGTTTTGGAATATTTGTCTTGAAAATTTTGCCCTTATTGTTTACTATTTGGACTCCAAACTTGCAAAGCACTTTAATCACATATATTTCTTTAGTATGAACTTAAGCTTTTTCATACATATAGACATGTGCTTCCTAGCTCTTACAAATTTTGCCTACCTACACCCCCTACATCCAGGGGAAAGAAGGTTCCATGTGTTTTGTTTTTCACCAGAGCGCACTCAGCTCTGGCTTAAGGTTGTGCTAGGGATTTAACCTGGGACTTCTGAGCCCCAAGCATGAATGTTTGTTTTGTAAACCTCTGTACCATCTCTCCAGCCCATAACAAGCCCCCCCCCAACCTTGTGTGTAATTGCTTCAAGGAGGAAAGTTTGAGATTATGCTATTTCAGAGGTCTAATAATGAACATGATATAATTGAATTTATCTGTAATACAGAAATAATTAGAGACAAGGAAATGAAGGCTAAAGTACACTTATTACTCTAAGCATAAAGTGGTTTGCAAATGCAATATGCCAACAGTAAATAGTATTTGAAACTATGTGAGATCAAATGAAACTTTTACGAACACTCCATGAAGACTCTGAAGAGAGCAAGGTAATAATTATTACACAATGAAAGCCTCTGTGTATATATGATGTATTATATAAACACCAAGTGTAATTGAAGAAATATATGTATTCCAAAATAAAGTACAACAAACTATAAGATATCTAAAACTGAAATAAAATTTAGTTGGGAAGTTAGGGAGTAGGAATGAGGAAGGGTTACAAAGAAAACTTTAGAAGAGGCTTTGTGCTTTTCTAAGAGGAATGTTTCCCATGAAATAGGTATACTGCTAGGAAATCAGAGAAACAAACCTTGAAAAGACAGCCACAGAAAGACTGAAGCAAATAAATACTCTCAGTGGTGCTTGACCTTTAAAAAGGTTTATCAAGGTGGAATGTGACCTTCAGTAAAAAGTAGAAAATTCAAGTATGTAAATTTAGTGAAAGGAGATCTCTGTAATTCTAAAACTGTCCCACTGCAGCATTCTTTACTGCATGGACTAAAGAGAAATTGAATAGTGTAATGATCTCATTTGGTTTTCTGAGAGAATATAACGACCTTTAACATTTGAAAAACTAACAAAAAGGAAATTAGAGCAGCAACTGAGGGCTAGGGAGATAGCATAATGGTTAGTGCAAAAGATTTTCATGCCTGAGTGTCTGAGGTCTCAGGTTCAATCCTCAGTTTTCCCTTCAGATCTTTTTTTCAACTTCTGTCTATGAATGAGATCATCCCATATTCATCTTTTTGTTCCTGACTTATCTCACTTAACATGATTCCTTCAAGCTCCATCGCAGATGGGGTGAAGAAGGTGAAATCACTATTTTTTTTTATAGCTGAGTAGTATTCCATTGTGTATATAGACCACAACTTGCTCAGCCACTCATCTGTTGTTGGACACCTGGGTTGCTTCTAGGTTTTGGCTATTACAAATTGTGCTGCTATGAACATAGGTAGACACAAATCTTTTTGGATGGGTGTGTTTGGTTCCTTTGGATATATCCCTAGGAGAGGAATTGCAGGGTCATAGGGAAGGTTCACTTCTTGCTTTTTGAGAGTTCTCCAGACTGTTCTCCACAGGGTTGAACCAACTGGCATTCCTACTAGCAGTGCAGGAGGGTTCCTTTGACCCCACACCCTCTCCAGCATTTGTTGCTGTTACTTTTTCTGATGTATGACATTCTCACAGGAGTGAAGTGGTATCTTTGTTTGCATTTCTCTGATGATCAGTGACGTAGCATTTTTTCATTTGTTTGTTGGCCTTTTGGATCTCTTCTGTGGTGAATATTGTGTTCATATCCTCTCCCCATTTTTGTATAGGGTCATTTGCTTTCTTGTTGCTGAGTTTGGTGAGGATGCAGATCTCTTTATAATGTAACTAATAAAATGTTTTAGGGGGCCAGGAGGTATTTCGGCAGGTCACGCACATGCTTCACCATGCACTGGTACCTGGGTTGAATTCCCCAGCACAAAGAATAGCACCAACAAAACTCTATGGATAGTGTTGCAGTGCTTTGGTGTCTCTTTTTCCCTTTCTTCCCTTCAAGAAATCGAGAGGGAAGGAGGGAGGGGGAGATAAAGAAAAAGACACTTGCAACACTGCTTCACTGCTTATGTGGGGACCAAATGTTTGAACCTGGGTCCTTGCACACTGTAATGTGTGCACTCACCCAGGTGCACCACCACCTGGCTCCTCTGTGCCTATTTTGAGTTTGTTCTCATTTCTCTCTCTCTCTCTCTCCCCCCCCCACCTCATTTACTTTTTACTTCCACCAGGGTTATTGCTGGGGCTCAGTGTTGGCACTACAAATCCATGGTTCCTGGCTGCCATTTTTTCCCATTTTTTTCTTTTGTTTTTATTATCGTTTGTTTTTATTTGACAGGACAGAGAAAAATTGAGAGGGGAGGGGAGGTAGAGAGGAAGAGGGAAAGACAGACACCTGCACACCTGCTTCACTGCTTATGAAGCATCCTCCAGACAGGTAGGGGACTTGGGGTCGAACCTGGATTCTTGTGCATGATAATGTGTGCTTAATTGAGTGTGCCACCACTCAACCCCCTTATTCTAATCTCTTAATATTATAGTGTCTGAAGTTCAGTCTTCTGACTTCTAAGTAATCTAAAAATCTAGTGTGATTATCGTATCAGTTTAGTGAATAGTGACTCCTCATAAAATATGCTTTAATCCTAGTTTCATGCACCTGCAAATATGGCCTAAGCATCTTTGCAAATGTAATTAAGATACAGATCACAAGAGGAGATCATCCTGGATTTCGGATGAATCCTAAGTCTAGTGACTATATAAAAAGAGAGATTTGAGCCACAGAAATACGCTGAGATGAAATGAAGGTCATGTGAAGACGGGCAAAACTAGGAGTGACTTGTCTATATGCACAAAACCACCAAGAATTGTCATCAGTCAGTTGAAACTAGAGAATTATGGAATGGGTTCTTACTCAGTTTTGAGAAGGAATGAATTCTATCAAAATCTCAATTATTGGATCACTGGCCACTAGGACTGAACGAATAAATAAATATCTCTTGCTTTGATTGATTCAGTCTTTGGTGATTTGTTGGATTGGAGGAACAGGACTGGAGAGCAGCATGATGATTATGCAAGATTTCCATGCCTGAGGCTCTGCGGTCTCATGTTCAACCCCAAGCATCTCATGTTCAATCTCAAGCCAGAGCTGAGCAGTGCTTAGGTATTTCTGTGTCTTTCTCTCTGTATCTCTCTCATTAATGTAAAATAAATAAAATATTTTTTAAAAGGAACTATCCCCAAACATGTTCCTTCAATGCCCTTCCCCCACATACACTTAGAAAAATTGTAAATTTGCATTGTTAAAAAGTATGCTTATATATTTAGATAGCTTTATAATTGTATTGTGAAAGAAAAATGATTACATATTGGAAAATATGTATTTTCACATATATCTGAGTTGACTATGCAGTGAGGAACTGATCTTCCTAATAATTCAATTCAAACCCAGGTAACTGTATTTTCCTCGTCATTGTCTAAACTATACACAGAACAGTTATACACAGGTATAATAATTTTTATTATAATAGCATTCTCTACTGTCAGTAATTTTCCTTTAAAGATTATTTAAAATGTATTCATATATGCATGCCCCTGTTTCCCTTCACTTTTCTGGGGGTAAATGGTCTTGGCCAACAAGATCTCTAACAGAAAGCTCTTGTTTTAGTCACAAGTAGTTGTTTGATGCCATTTCCTCTACTCATGCATTTAGGAAACCTTTTCCTCCCTTCTCACTGAACCTCAGGAATGGTGTCTAGGTAAATGCCAAGCCAAAGAAGCAAGAAATATTTAAATGCCTCTCTCTGGGCAGTTTGTACAACGTTTGAGAATAACTTCTTGTTTAAAAAGTGTGATTTGATTTGTGAATGCTGCCCGTTTCTCCTAAGTTCCACCATATTTTGGTTATTTACACATTTTAAAAAACATTTAAACAGTAGTGCAAATGCAATATTTTGCAGTTATCCTTCCTTTATTTGGAAAGCATTCTGAACCAGATCCCGTTCTACTGACTAGTTTCTATATAATCAGAGTCAGTGATGAAATCTCCATGCTCAGTCATAGGAGAGCCCCTCAGATTTACATAAGGTGAGAGTTAGTTGAAACCAATTGGCTAATGGGTTTGCAAGCTTATAAAAGTATACTCTTAACTGAAAAACTATTATGGGTTCTCTAGCCACACAGAAAATAATGTTTGGGATTCCCATGTACTAACCATCTAGGATAAATAGATCTAAGATATTTTTGAAATATTTATTTATTTTCCCTTTTCTTGCCCTTGTTTTTTAATTGTTGTTGTAGTTATTATTGTTGTTGTTATTGATGTCATCGTTGTTAGACAGGACAGAGAGGAATGGAGAGAGAAGGGAAAGAGGGGGGAAAGAAAGAGAGACACCTGCAGACCTGCTTCACAGCTTGTGAAGCAACTCCCCTGCAGCTGGGGAGTCAGGGGCTCAAACCGGGATCCTTATGCTGGTCCTTGCACTTTGCACCATGTGCGCTTAACCTGGTGATCTACTAACCGACTCCCAGATCTAAGATCTTTGCTGGGGGTAGTTAGCATAATGATTATGCCAAGAGACTCTCATGCCTGAGGCTCTGAAGTCCCAGGTTCAATCCCCTGCATCACCATAAACCAGAGTTGAGTAGTGCTCTGGTAAAAAAAAAAAAAAATCACAAGTAAGATCTTTGTCAATATAAAACAATGTAAATTAGACCTAAGAGTTGGTTAGAATAGATGATAAAGTAAGATGATGATGATGATGATGATGGAGGGAAAAGGTTGGAGGTAGGAACCATAAAGTGAGCAAGAAACTAAGAAATAGAAAAATCCTAAATCTGAGTCCATTTGGATCCAAGGAAACCATTGCTCCTGCTTCAAAAGTGCCTAAGGATCTACTCTTGGTAACAGGACATTGTGTTTTTCTGATAGCCGCAAATCATCAACAAAAGGTTACATAGTGTTGCATGCATGCTACTTCCAGAGAAGGGAAGTTAGTGGCCAACCAGTCTGAAAAACATTTGAGTAAGCAGAAAAGGTTTCAAAACCAAGTTTTGTCATTTAAAGGGAACAGATTTTAGCTGAATGGAAAAACCTGACACTTTTCCATGTAGAGTCTGTAGTATTGAGACGAGTAAACTTTCTTTATGGGGAACAAAGCTGTCTTTGAATTTTGGTAACATTTTAAAGGCAAACTTGTTATTGTAGAATCAAATATATGCAGAGCCTTATGTCAAATGATGTGTTTTCATAACAGGCACACACTTGTGTACTCAGCTCCTGAACTCCTGTTACTCCACAGAACTCTCTGCTAATCCTTTTTTTCTTTTTTCTTTTTCTTTTTTCTTTTCTTTTCTTTTTTTTTTTTTTTTTGCCTCCAGGGTTATCACTAGGGCTCTGTGCCTGCACTACGAATCCACTGCTCCTGGAGGTCATTTTTCCCATTTTGTTGCCCTTATCGCCCTTGTTGTTGTTATAGCTGTTGTTGGATAGGACAGAGAGAAATCTAGAGAGGAGGGGAAGACAGAAAGGAAGAGAGAAAGATAGACACCTACAGACCTGCTTCACTGTCTGTGAAGCGACCCACCCTGCAAGTGGAGAGCTGGGGGCTTACACTGTGCCTTGCACTCACTGCCATGTGTGCGCGCTTAACCTGGTACGCTACTGCCCAGCCTCCCCTCTGCTATTTCTTATAACTTTTCTCAGATGTTGTAATTATTTCTGATATCTAGCATCAGAGAATAGTTTTTTATATTTAAGGTTTTATTTATTTATTTATTTTTAATTTCTTTGGTGGGGAATTAATGTTTTACATTCGACAGTAAATACAATAATTTGTACATGCATAACATTTCCCAGTTTTCCATATAACAATACAACCCCTACTAGGTCCTCTGTCATCCTTTTTGGACCTGTATTCTCCCCCCACCCCCACCCCAGAGTCTTTTACTTTGGTGCAATACGTCAATTCCAGTTCAGGTTCTACTTGTGTTTTCTCTTCTGATCTTGTTTTTCAACTTCTGCCTGAGAATGAGATCATCCCATATTCATCCTTCTATTTTTGAATTATTTCACTTGACATGATTTTTTCAAGGTCCATCCAAGATCAGCTGAAAACGGTGAAGTCACCATTTTTTATAGCTGAGTAGTAGTCCATTGTGTATATAGACCACAACTTGCTAAGCCACTCATCTGTTGTTGGACACCTGGGTTGCTTCCAGGTTTTGGCTATTACAAATTGTGCTGCTAAGAACATGTGTGTACACAGATCTTTCTGTATGGGTGTGTTGGGTTCCTTAGGATATATCCCCAAGAGAGGAATTGCAGGATCATAGGTTAGGTCCATTTCTAGCCTTCTGAGAGTTCTCCAGACTGTTCTCCACAGAGGTTGGACCAATTTACATTCCCAACAGCAGTGAAGGAGGGTTCCTTTGACCCCACAACCTTTCCAGCATTTTTCTTATGTATGACATTCTCACAGGAGTGAGGTGGTATCTCACTGTTGTCTTCATTTGCATTTCTCTGACAATCAAAGACTTGGAGCACTTTTTCATGTGTTTCTGGGCCTTTTGGATCTCTTCTGTGGTGAATATTCTGTCCATGTCCTCTCCCCATTTTTGAATGGGGTCATTTGTTTTCTTGTTGTTGAGTTTGGCAAGCTCTTTACATATTCTGGTTATTAGTCTCTTGTCTGATGTATGGCATGTAAAGATCTTCCCCCATTCTGTGAGGGGTCTCTTGGTTTGAGTAGTGATTTCTTTTGCTGTGCAGAAGCTTTTTAATTTAATGTAGTCCCATAGGTTTATGCTTGCCTTAGTCTTCTTTGTAATTGGATCCATTTCATTGAAGATGTCTTTAAAATTTATGTGGAAGAGAGTTCTGCCAATATTTTCCTCTAAGTCTCTGATAGTTTGTGGTCTAACATTCAAGTCCTGGTCCACTTGGAATTTACTTTTGTATCTGGTGAAATATAGTGATTCAGTTTCATTCTTCTGCATGTTTCAACCTATTTTTTCCAGCACCATTTGTTGAAGAGACTCTGCTTTCCCCATTTAATAGTCTGGGCACCTTTGTCAAAGATAAGATGTCCATAGGTGTGGGGGCTTACTTCTGGGCTCTCAGTTCTATTCCACTGGTCAGTGTGTCTATTCATGTTCCAGTACCAAGCAGTTTTGATGACAATGGCCCTATAATACAATTTGAGATCTGGAAGTGTGATGCCTCTAGTTCTGTTCTTTCTCCTCAAGATTGTTTTGTCAATTCTAGGTCTTTTCTGGTTCCAGATAAACATTTGTAGCATTTTTTAAATTCTCCTTAAAATGTGGTTGGGATCTTGATGGGGATAGCATTAAATTTGTAGATGGCTCTGGGTAGTATATTCATTTTGTATATTCATTTTCTTCCAACCCATGAACATGGAATATCTTTCCACTTCTTTGTGTCTTTTTCAAGTTCTTTGAGTAGTGATTTCAAAATTTTCAGTATACAAGTCTTTCACTTCTTTGGTTAGGTTTATTCCTAGATATTTGATTGTCTTTGTTGCTATCGTAAAAGAAATTGATTTCTAGATTTCATCTTCTTCTAACTTAGTGTTTGCATAGAGGAATGCCACTGACTTTTGAATGTTAATTTTGTAGCCTGACACCTCACTGTATTGCCTGATGATTTCCAAAAGCTTCTTGCTGTATTCCTTAGGTTTTTCTTTGTATACTATCATTCATCTGCAAATAGGGAGAGTTTGACTTCTTCTCTTCCAATCTGTATGCCTTGAATTCCTTGATCCTGCCTGATTGCTATGGCAAGAACTTCCAACACTATGTTGAATAATAATGATGATAGTGGGCAGCCCTGTCTAGTACCTGAAATGAGGGGAAATGCTTCCAATTTTTCAACATTGAGTATGATGTTGGCTGTAGGTTTGCTATATATAGACTCTACTACCTTGAGGAATTTTCCATCTATTCCCATTTTTTGTAGTGTTTTGATCATAAAGCGATGTTGTATTTTGTCAAGGGCTTTCTCTGCATCTATTGATATGACCATGTGGTTTTTGGTCTTGCTTTTGTTGATGTAGTGGATCACATTGATTGATTTCTGTATATTAAACTAACCTTGCATCCCTGGGATAAAACCCACTTGGTCATGATGAGCAATCTTTTTAATATACTGCTGTATCCAGTTGGCTAGGATTTTGTTCAATATTTTAGCATGTATGTTCATCAGAAATATTGGTCTGTAGTTTTCTTCTTTGGTTGTGTCCTGTCTGCTTTTGGTATCAGAGTGATGTTGACTTCATAGAAGCTGGAAGGGAGTATTTCAGTGTCTTCAATCTTCTGGAAGACTTTTAAAAGTAGAGGTATAAGTTCTTCTTTAAAGGTTTTGTAGAATTCATTTGTAAAACAATCCGGTCCAGGACTTTTATTTTTGGGAAGGTTTTTGATAACTGTTTCAGTTCCATTAGCTATGATGGGCCTGTTCATGTTATCTAGTTCCTCTTTACTTAATTTTGGAAGTTGGTAGGTATCTAGGAAATCATCCATTTCTTCCAGGTTCTCTAGCTTGGTGGCATATAGTTGTTCATAGAAGCCTCGCATGATATGTTGAATTTCTACGGTGTCTGCTGTGATATCTTCTCTTTCATTTATGATCTGATTTATTTGGGTCTTCTCCCTTTTTTGTTTTGTGAGTCTGGCTAAAGGTTTGTCGATTTTGTTCACTCTTTCTAGGAACCAACATTTGCTTTCCTTGATCTTTTGTATGGTTTTCTTATTTTCAGTGTTATTTATTTCTGCCCTAACTTTAGTCTTTTTGTTGGTGAAACAGACTGGAGGTGGTGTCTCAACTGATAAAATGCCGGACTGTTACCAACCACTTAATCTCTTTCTAGGCTTCTCTCTGTCCAGGAGCCACACGTGTTTGCACTCCATAGGTGTTTGCACTCACCGGTGATTTGGTGGGTTCCTAAAGTCGTTCTAGTCCTGTCTTGTTATGGTCCTAGGTGGTCTCCTTTGATATTCCTAGTTGACCTGGGAGAGGAAAGGAGAGGAGAGAAACACAGCTGCTGCTGCTTTGTAACCCCACCTCCGGAAATCTCCTTTATTTACTTATTAATGAGAAAGATAGGCAGTGAGAAGGAAAGTACCAGACATTATTCTGATACCTGTGCTGCCGGGGATTGACCTTGGAACCTCATCCCTGAGAGTCCAATGCTTTATCCACTATGCCACCTCCCGGATCACGTGATAGTTTTCATTTTGAAAAATAACTTAATATAATATGAGTCATACTAAAGAGAAAAAGCTACTATAATTTCCTCTGAACTTGCCTTATAAGCAAATATTCCCTTCGAGTTTTCTTTGTATGTATAGATGTTTGGATTCGCCAGTCTACCTTCTGCCTTCCCTTAGGGAAGTGCTTGAATATTATAATGATGGTGATGATGATGAAGGTGGCTATGGTGACAACAATATTACTGTTTTAAAGATAGAAACAGAGAAGGGAGAGAGACAGAGACAGAGAGACCACAACAGTAAACCTTGCTTCAGTACAGTGGGGGCTGGTCAGGAACCTGAGTCACACACATAGCAGAGCAGCACACTATCCAAGTGAGCTATTTTGCTGGCCCTAACAATATAAAGTTTGAAGCACTAGTTGAGACTGAGCAAGCTACTTCTCTGTTTTGTAGTTTCCTTCTCTATTCTTGATGATGATAGTAATAATTAAAGCCTTCCTCACTGAGGTAGTGCTTTTTACTGAGCAGGGTTCGTGTGTGTGTGTGTGTGTGTGTGTGTGTGTGTGTGTGTGTGTAATAAATGAGGCCAAACTAGGAGAGCAGGTCAGGTGCTATAAAAAATTGCATAATTTTATTTTTATACTACCTGATCCGTATATTGCCCTCTTTGTAGATAAAAAGTCCCTAAGACACTGCCTATAGAGATATTTACTGTCCTTGAAAATTGCTGAGTCAGAGAGTGTACCTGTGAATCAACAGAGAAGAAAAGACAAGCAAGAGGAAAACCAGTGTTTGAGTTGACATTAATCTGATTTCTACGCTTTGATCAGTACACAGAGAACATTTCACATTTGTTTGTTTGTTTGTTTAGAAATACTCAATAGAGGGGTCAGGCAGTAGGGCAGCAGGTTAAGTGCACGTGGTGCAAGGACGGGTGGAAGGATCCCTGTTGGAGCCCCTGGCTCCCCACCTGCAGGGGAGTCACTTCACAGGCGGTGAAGCGGGTCTGCAGGTGTCTGTCTTTCTCTCCCCCTCTCTGTCTTCCCCTCCTCTCTCCATTTTTCTCTCTGTCCTGTCTAACAACGAACGACATCAACAACAACAATAATAACCATTGACAAGGCTACAACAAAAAGGGGGGGTGGCCTCCAGGAGCAGTGGATTCATGGTGCAGGCACCCAGCAAAAACCCTGGAGGCAAAAAAAAAGAAATACTCAATAGAGGTTGGAGGTATAGCACCATGGTATAGTATATTTTTCATGTATGAAACACTGTGCTTGCTCTTATCGATTCCTGTCTTACACACACACACACACACACACACACACACACACACACACTTGGTAGTTTAGTTCAGGGTTTCGGCACAAAAAGGAAATAAAAATACTTAAGGCCACACATACCATACACATAAATAAGTAAAACTGGTGGAATCTGAATAAGGTCAGTAGATTACATTGAAATCACTTTCTTGTGTGTGATATTCTCAGGTAGTTAAGTACTTTTTTGGGTCTATTTATCATGCTTATTTCACATGAGTTAGAAAAATTCATGAGAGTGAGAGTCAGAGAGAGAAGCCAAAGCCACAATAAATACACGCAGTGCTCTGGATTGAGTGGAGAGCCTCAGGTGTGAGGTTCCTGCAGGTTAGCAGCTGAATTGTTTCCCCAGTCTCTTTATATTTAAAAATTGCAAGTAGGTAAGGCAGCGGGTTAATCGTGCGTGGCACAAAGCACAAGGACCGGTATAAGGATCCTAGTTCGAGCCCCCAGCTCCCCACCTGCAGGGGAGTCGCTTCACAGGCAGTGAAGCAGGTCTGCAGGTGTGTCTGTCTTTCTCTCCCCCTCTGTCTTCCCCTCCTCTCTCCATTTCTCTCTGTCCTATCCAACAACGATGGATAACATCAGTAATAACTACAACAATAAGACAACTAGGGCAACTAAAGGAATAAATAAATAAAATATTTAAAAAATAATGAAATAAAAATTGTAAGTAAATCTGCAATGATCTCAAAATAAGAGCTAACAAAGTACTTATAGACCAGTCCTTTTTAAAAGTTGTTTTATTTATTTTAATCAGAGACCAGAGCACTGTGCAGAGCTGCCTTGGATTCTGAGAGAAAAAAAGAAAAAGAAGAAATAGTAAGACACATTCCTGCTGAAGTAAGGGTTGAAAAGTGGTCTTGCTAGACTTCCCTGGACAGACAACCCCACCAATGTGTGTTGGAGCTCTGCTTCCCCAGAGCCCTTCCCCACTAGGAAAAGAGAGAGACAGGCTGGGAGTATGGATCAACCTGTCAATGCCCAGGTTCAATGGGGAAGCAATTACAGAAGCCAAACCTTCCACCTTCTGCATCCACAATGACCTTGGGTCCATACTCCCAGAGGGTTAAAGAATAGGAAAGCTATCAGGGGAGGGGATGGGATACAGAGGTCTGGCAGTAGGAATTGTGCAAAGTTGTACCCCTTTTATCCTATGGTTTTGTCAATGTTTCCTTTTTAAAAAGAAAAAGAAAAGTCGTCTTGGACTAACTTTTAAAAGTATGCCCTGGGGGTTGGATGGTAGCGGGTTAAGCACAAGGACGGGAGTAGGGATCCCGGTTCAAGCCCCCAGCTCCCCACCTGCACTTCTTCTCATTTCTGTCTTCCCCTCCTCTCTCCATTTCTCTCTGTCCTATACAATGACAGCAGTGACAGCAATAATAATAACAATAACAACGATAAACAACAAGGGCAACAAAAGGGGAAAATAGCCTCTAGAAGCAGTGGTTTCATAGTGCAGGCACCAAAGCCCAGCAATAACCCTGGAGGCAAATAAATAAATAAATAGATAAGAAGTATGCCCTTTAATGTGCTGTTAAATAATTTAAAAATATTTGACAAATTAAAAAATGGGGAGAAGCTTTTTTTATGGACGTAATAAAAAAAGATTCTGCTGATATGGCAGAATCCATCTTCCAAGGAAGTATTCCTTAATCTTTTACAAGAAGTACTCCTTTTCCCCAGATAACTAAATGGACTGAAAAGGGGAAATGGGCATAGACAGGGCAAGATATTATCTTCAGGATCATATTGAGTTGCATACTGGTTAAGGTGGTCATATAACCCTCTGCTTTAAAGTATTAACTTCCAGTTGCTCCACCTGCTCTCTTTTCTTTTTCATTTCTTTGCTTTTTTTTTTTTTTTTTTTTTTTTGACACCAGGGTTGTCGCTGGGGCTTGGTACCTGCACTTTGAATCCACCACTCCTGGCACCAATTCTCTCTCTCTCCTTCTCTCCCCTATTTTATTGGGTGGGACAGAGGGAAACTGAGGAGAAGGGGAGACAGAGGAAGAGATAAACATGTGCAGACCTGTTTCACCACTTGGAAGCATCTTGTCCAGCAGGTGGGGAGAGAGGGCTAGAACCCAGGTCCTTGTATGGTAAAATGTGTGCTAAACAGGTGTGCACTCACCTGGCTCCTACTCCACCCCCTTCTTCACAGAGCAAACACTGCCCTCACCTTTCTTGTTGCAAAGATAAGTTTTGCTTGTACAGATTTATTCATGTATATATTTACCTGTCTGTGTTTTTTATTATTATTATTTTTTTGAGGGTTGAAATAATATAGGTTAGTTTTTACTTTTGGTGAGGTTATTATTACATATTTTTCTTTTTTTGTTGTTTTTAATTTTTTTAAACTTTTTTTTTAATTTATAAAAAGGAAACATTGACTAAACCATGGGATAAGAGAGATACAACTTCACACAATTCCCACCACCAGAACTCTGTATCCCATCCCCTCCCCTGATAGCTTTCCTATTCTTTAACCCTCTGGGAGTATGGACCCAAGATCATTGTGGGATGCAGAAGGTGGAAGGTCTGGCTTCTGTAATTGCTTCCCTGCTGAACATGGGCATTGACAGGTTGATCCATACTCCCAGCCTGTCTCTCTCTTTCCCTAGTAGGGTGGGGTTCTGGGGAAGTGGAGCTCCAGGACACATTGGTGGGGTTGTCTGTCCAGGGAAGTGTGGTTGGCATCCTGCTAGCATCTGGTGGTTGAAAAGAGAGTTAACATACTAAGCCAAACAAATTATTGACCAATCATGGACCTATGGGCTTGAATAGTGCAGATGAAGAGTTGGGGGGTCCTCCATTTTGTAGATAGCTAGTGGGTATATTTTAGTTGTATTCCAAAGGGCTTGTGGCTATACTAGTTTTTTTTATCTTTCTTTTTCTTTTTTTCCCTGAGCCTGAAATCTGATAGGCCAGTGGATCCAAGTTATTATCTGGGGAGATGATGTCATGGCTGGGAAAAGAACCAGAAAGCTGGATCAGGGAAGAGAGTATCTCCCTAATATGGGAAAGGGGTATAAATATTGTTGACTGTAAACCCCATCAATTTGATGTGATCTGGGGCCTATATTCAGCTTAGGAGCCTATGTGACCTCTGCCTCCCTGTAGATCTGAGCTCACATTCTGTGGTCACGAGTAGGTACATTCCAAGTTGCCCCAATATTGAAAATTTTTCATTTTCTTTGCTACATATTATTCCACAGTGTGAATGTATCACAATATATTCCTTTTGTTGACAATGGACATTGATGAAGGAGTTTTGGAGTACTTTCTCCTATTAAAAGCAAATTATTTTCTTTATAAATCTTTTTTATTATTATCTTTATTTTTTAATAGCCCCAGGTGAGAGAGAGGTAGTTTACCTGGTACTTTTTTTTAACTGTTTTTTAAAAAATATTTATTTAATTTATTTATTCCCTTCTGTTGCCCTTGTTGTTTTATTGTTGTAGTTATTATTGTTGTTGTTGGATAGGACAGAGAGAAATGGAGAGAGGAGGGGGAAGACAGAGGGGGAGAGAAAGATAGACACCTGCAGACCTGCTTCACTGCTTGTAAAGTGACCCCTTTGCAGGTGGGGAGCCAGGGCTCAAACCAGGATCCTTATGACAGTCCTTGTGCCATTATCTTTACTTTTTAAATTTTTTTAAAAAATATTTATTTATTCTCTTTTGTTGCCCTTGTTGTTTTATTGTTGTAGTTATTATTATTGTTGTCATTGTTGTTGGATAGAACAGAGAGAAATGGAGAGAGATGGGGAAGACAGTGAGGGGGAGAGAAAGACAGACGCCTGCAGACCTGCTATTATCTTTATTTACTTATTAGATAGAGATATCCAGAAATTGAGAGGAAGGGGGAGATAGCAAGGGAGAGAGACACCTGCAGCTCTGCTTCATCTCTCCAAAGCTTTCATTTCCCCTTGCAGGTGGGGACTGGGGGCTCAAACGAGGGTCCTTGCGCAGTGTAACATGTGCGTGCAACCAGGTACACCACCACCCAGCCCCTAAAAGCAAATTCTGATAATATCTAGTTACATAAATATGTATTTACCTATTTATAGGTTATGTATAACCTATATACATATTTCATAATATACATATTATGAGCTTCTCCCCCAGGGTAGAATTGCTGCCTTATATACTGCTCATTTTCCAAAGTGTTTATTCTAATTTGATTCCCACTAGTGGAACTAAAAAGTTCTGATTACTGCTACCCATACTCAAACTTTTTCTCTTTTTTTCATATTTAACCATTTAAATATGTGATAGAATGGTTTCCATTTGGTTTGAATTTTCATTTCTCTGTGGTCAGGTGAAACTGATAATTTATATTTCTTAGTCACTTGGTTATTTTTTGTGTGAAATACTTGAATATATTTCCTTTATTCTTTGTATAACTATTCAAATGTTGTGGCATATTTTCTGTTTCTTAGTTTTTTTTTTCTCTCATCAAACTAAGATACTTATATGAAGAAAGAACATTATAAATTTGAGAATGGAATTTGGGGGTGTGTTAAATGAGATAGCTTATATATATATATTTTAAATTCTTTATTTATTAGATAGAGACAGGGAAATTGAGAGGGCAGGGAGAAATAGAAAGGGAAAGAGACAGAGATATCTGCATCCCTACTTCATCACTCGTGAAGCTTGAACCTGGGTCCTTTTCCTTAGTAATGTGTACGATTAACCAGGTGTGCCACCACCTGGCCCCCTTAAACAAGATTAAAAAAAAAAAATTTATTTATAAAACGGAAACACTGACAAAAACCATAGGATAAGAGGGGTACAACTCCATACAATTCCCACCACCAGAACTCCATATCCAATCCCCTCCCTTGATAGCTTTCCTATTCTTTATCTCTCTGGGAGTATGGACCAAGGGACATTGTGGGGTGCAAAAGGTCTGGCTTCTAGAATTGCTTCCCCACTGAACATGGGCATTGGCAGGTCTATCCATACTCCCAGCCTCTCTCTCTCTCTCTCTCTCTCTCTCTCTCTCTCGTTCCCTAGTGAGGCAGGGCTCTGGGGAAGCGGAGCTCCAGGACACATTGGTGGGGTCATCTGCCCAGGGATGTCCAGTTGGCATCATGGTAGCATCTGCAGCCTAGCGGCTGAAAGAAGAGTTAACATATAAAGCCAAACAAATTGTTGACTAATCATGAACCCAAAGGCTGGAATAGTGCAGATGAAGATTTGGGGTTTTTTGTTTTGTAGGTAGTTAGTAGTTATATTTAGTTATATTCCAAAGGGCCCATGACTATACTAGTGTTTTTTTTTTTTTTCCTGAGCCTGATACCTGATATGTAGGTGGATCCAAGTTATCGTCTGGGGAGATGGTGTCATGACTGGAAAAAGAACCAGAAATTTGGATCAGGGAAGAAAGTAGCTCCCAAATATGGGAAAGATGTATAAGTATTGTTAACTGTAAACCCCATCGATTTGATCTGATCTGGGGCCCATATTCAGCTTAAGAGCCTATGTGACCTCTGCATCCCTGTAGATCTGAGCTCACATTCTGTGGTCATGAGTAGGAATGTCCCAAGCTGCCCCAATTTCAGAACCCATCTTCCTCAGGTGAAATATAGAGTATGTTGTCCTGCCTCCCTTCAGAGGATGGAACATTCTCTACTGTTGTTGATCCAAGTTGAGGGCAAGGTCCTATGGGGGCCCACAAAGGGGTCTATTGTGTTGTTCCTGTTAGGAATGACTGGTAACAATGGAGAGAGGGATGTATTCGAGGTCTAGGCCCATCATGTCTTTTTGGGAATCTCAGGACTCCCCACCTAGGGCCCCAGCTGCTGGGGTGGCCTGATAGTGACTAAAGAGTCATTATTAAAGTATGCCAGTCTCTTGCCCTTATTCAGATTTTGTAGTCCTTACTTTGATAAGGTTAGCTTTGGAGTGACTGAGGGAAGTGTAATAAGAAGTAGGTGAGGAGGGTATCTAAATCTAAGTAGACACTATTTCATTAGGAACTTTATGGTGTCTTTTTAGGTCTTTCTACTTGCTTGCTGCATATACTGACTCACTGCAGACTATTGTGCACTTTTGCTTTCAGGTCTATATTTTGCCCTAATTTATGGAACAAGTTATATTTTTTAATTTCTTTATTGTGGGATTAATGTTTTACATTTGACAGTAAATACAATAGTTGGCACATGCATAACATTTCTCAGTTTTCCACATAACAATTCAACCCCCACTAGGTCCTCTGTCATACTTTTTGGACCTGTACTCTCCCCCCCACCCCAGAGTCTTTTACTTTGCTGCAATACACCAACCCAGTTCAGGTTCTACTTGTGTTTTCTCCTCTGATCTTGTTTTTCTACTTCTGCCTGAGAGTGAGATCATTCCATATTCATCCTTCTGTTTCTGACTTACTCCACTTAACATGATTTCTTCAAGCTCCATCCAACATGGGCTGAAAACAGTGAAGTCCCTTTTTTTTTAATTTCTTTATTGTGGGGTTAATGTTTTACATTCAACAATAAATACAATAGTTTGTACATGCATAACATTTCTCAGTTTTCCATATAACAATACAATCCCCACTAGGTCCTCTGTCATCCTTCTTGGACCTGTATTCTCCCCCCAACCCACCCACCCCAGAGTCTTTTACTTTGGTGCAATACACCAACTCCAGGTTCTACTTGTGTTTTCTCTTCTGATCTTGTTTTTCAACTTCCGCCTGAGAGTGAGATCATCCCACATTCATCCTCTGTTTCTGATTTATTCCACTTAACATGATTTCTTCAAGCTCCATCGAAGATTGGCTGAAAACAGTGAAGTCACCATTTTTAATAGCTGAGTAGTCCCACAACTTGCTCAGCCACTCATCTGTTGTTGGACACCTAGGTTGCTTCCAGCTTTTGGCTATTACATACTGTGCTGCTATGAACATAGGTATACACAGATCTTTTTGGAGGGGTGTGTTGGGTTCCTTAGGATCTATCCCCAAGAGAGGAATTGCAGGATCATAGGGTGGGTCCATATCTAGCCTTCTGAGAGTTCTCCAAACTGCTCTCCACAGAGGTTGGACCAATTGACATTCCCACCAGCAGTGCAGGAGGGTTCCTTTGACTCCACAACCTCTCCTGCATTTGCTGTTGTTACCTTTTCTGATGTATGACATTCTCACAGGAATGACGTGGTATCTCATTATTGTCTTTATTTGCATTTCTCTGACAATCAAAGACTTGGAGCATTTTTTCATGTGTTTCTGGGCCTTTTGGATCTCTTCTGTGGTGAATATTCTGTCCATGTCCTTTCCCCATTTTTGGATGGGGTCATTTGTACTCTGGAACAAGATATTTTTAAGAGATCTAAATGCAGACGTCAAAAAAGTATTAGATTACATGAGCCTGAGGTCGGAAAGAAAGTTCTGAGTTAGAAATACAAATTTGGGGGTTATGCTTTGTAGATAGTATTTTAGAAAAAGACTGAATGAGATCATTCACTAAGTGCATTGGGGAGAACATCCTAGGATCAGCCTGTGGAGAATCAAAGTTCACTCACAAGTTGAGTGTAAAGAAGATAACTAGCAAAAGAGCTGAAAATGGACTTGCTGAGAAGCAAAGAGGGAAAATGCAAAAGCCACGAGAGAGGCTTTCATAGAAAGGAGTGCTCACTGTGTTAAACAGTTCTTTTAATCAGCTTGTGCTAATTAAAAAAGCAAACACATATTCTGTCCTCTTTCATCTCTCCCTAGCGATCATCGTGTACAGACTACCATGGACCTGGAAATGTAGCAAGCTCCTGATGAAGTCCATCCATGCAGGGCTAAACACCGTGGCTGCTATTCTTGTAATTATTTCTCTGGTGGCTGTTTTTGATTTCCACAATGCCAAGAATATCGCCAACATGTACAGTCTGCACAGCTGGGTTGGACTGACAGTTGTCATCCTCTACATACTACAGGTCAGTCTCTCATTGTTTTTGTAAACAAAATACGGAACGTAAAACTATTCAGATACTCAATAAGTCTGTTTTCTGTTGGTTTTCTTGGATATCACCATTTCATTACCATTGGTCCTTGTTGCACTTCATTACCAGTGCAAATATTTTCTTACTTAGAGGGACTGCAGAATTTAGTCTGCAAGCTTGAGTGGGAGATTTTAAATAAGAACTTTTATGTAGGAAAGCTACTATCTTGTATCGTATCAACTGTGTTTGTTTTTATTTATTTGCTTGCTGGACCTCACTGCACTTTGTGCCTGAGAAGTTCCACTGCTCCCAGTAGACTATTTTTCCTTTCAAACACAGGTCAAAATAGAAGAGAAAGAGACCAAGAGAAGAGAGATTATAGCACTGCTTCAGTGCTCATGATGCTTTGCCAGTGCATGGAGCTCCCACCCAGATCCTTGCACATGGGAAAGTGTAGGCTCTTAGCCATCACTAACTATCTTCTGGCCCCCTTTACTTTTTTCTCATTTTTAGACATTGTGAAATGAATCAAGAGCCTCACATAGGCATACTATTAGTGTGAAGCCTGTTAGGGTCATTTTTTTTTTTTTACTCTTTTCTATATAGCAAGAGAGAAGAAGAGGGACAAAAAGGGGCTGTAGAGGCACCACAGCATGGCTCCATCATCCATGGCTTTCTTGGTGTCCTACATGGTGCTCCCAGATAGTGGCAGGTTTTAAACCCCAGGCATTGGGTGCTTGCTAAGGCAAGTGCTCTACAGGTGAGCTGTCTTCCACACTAAGAGCTGTACATTCCTTTCTTCCTTCTTTCTTTCCTTTCTTCCTTCCTTCCTTCTTTTATTTCTTTCTTTTTTCTTATTCTTTTTTTTTTTTCTTTCTTTTGCCTCCAGGGTTATCACTGGGGCTTGGTGCCTGCATTACCAATCCACTGATCCTGGAGACCTTTTTTTTTTTTTTTTCTGTTTTATTGGATAGACAGAAATTGAGAGAGGATGGGGAGATAGAGAGAGAGACAGAAAGACACCTGCAGACCTGCTTCACGGCTTATGAAGCCTCCTCCCTTCAGAAGGGGAGCCTTGGCCTCGAACCCGGATTCTTGTGCGGGTCCTTGAATTTCGTTCGTACTATGTGCGCTTAACCCGGTGCACCGCCTCCTGACCCCCCAGAGTTATACATTTCTTTTCACATCATTTGTCACTTAAATTTTCTAGGCTTATTCTAATGGATAAAAATATAAATTCAGGGGAGTCAGGCGGTAGCGCAGCAGGTTAAGCGCACGTGGCGCGAAGCACAAGGACCGGTGTAAGGATCACGGTTAGAGCCCCTGACTCCCCACCTGCAGGGGAGTCGCTTCACAAGCGGTGAAGCAGGTCTGCAGGTGTCTCTATTTCTCTCCCCCTCTCTGTCTTCCCCTCCTTTCTCGATTTCTCTCTGTCCTATCTAACAACGAGGACATCAACAACAACAACAATAATAACTACAACAATAAAACAACAAGGGCAACAAAAGGGGAAATAAATAAATATAAATTTTTTAAAAAAATTTAAAAAATATATATATATATTCAGTGGGCCTGGGCGGTAGTGCAGGTTATGGGGAGGGTAAACACAGGTTCTCCCTACTTGACTGTCTTAGCCCTGCCTTTCACACATTTGTATCTTTAAAGCACAGTGATGAACTGGTGGGGGAAGGAGGGGAAGGTATTTAGGACAGGAACTTTAAAAGTAAATTTTCATTGCTTATTTCTGAGTCTAAAAGTAGTAGAGGGCGCTGGAGAGATAACACACTGAGTAGGTAGGATGTGTCTTGCCATGTGCATGGTTCAGGTTCAGGTTCATGTTCAGTCCCCAGGACTGCATGGGAGGTGCCATAGCACTGGGGAAGCTATGGTACTGTGGTATCTTTCCTGGTCTGTCTCTCTCTGAATGAAAAAGCTGCTGCATGTGTTAGGCCCTGACACCGCAAAAAAAAAAAGCTAATAAAGAGAGCTTTTCTATCTGCTAGTTGAGTGTTGTTTGATTTATGAATTGAATAAAGTCAATAGTAGTTTTTTTTTTTTCACATTTTGTTGTTCTTGCTGTTTTATTGTTGTTGTAGTTGTTGTTGTTGATGTCATTGTTGGCTAGGACAGAGAGAAATCGAGAGGAGGGGAAGACAGAAGGAGAGAGAAAGATAGATACCAGTAGACCTTCTTCACTGCCCGTGAAGCGACTCCCCTACAGGTGGGGAGCCAGGGGCTTGAACCTGGATCCTTACCCAGTCCTTGCACTTTGCGCCACGTGTGCTTAACGTGCTGTGCTACCACCCGACCCCCAAGTCAATAGTAATTTGAGTAACATGAAAAGTAATATAAAGCATTAAAGCATTTACCAAGTACAGAAAAATATGAAGAAAAAAAAACTCCCTGAAAATTTCATATTATAGAGTTACTCTATTATTATATTTTGATTCATTTCCTTTAAGCTTTTATTATTGGCAATAAATACATATAATTTTATTTACATTTATAATGACAAATAAGTTAATAAGTAACTACTCATTTAATTATTAAACAAAGTTAAGACAACAGAATATGTTTACTTTCATATCTAAATAATATTGTTTCTATGAGATTTTAATTCTTTAGCTTTACCAAGAATTCCATTTTAGAGAAAAATCTTTCTTTTTTATTAGTTATTTAATATTGATTTACAAGATTATAAAATAACAAGGTATAATTCCACACTGTTCCCATCACCAGAGTTCTGTATCTCCCCCCCCCCCAAAGCTACAGTAATTCTCCCAAGATCACAAATATGGTTTGACTGTTGCTTCTCTGTCTTTATTTATATATATTTGCCCATTTTTTCCCTATGGTCCTACCTTCTCTTCCTTTCTAAGTCACACTTACTACTTTTGAGTGTCCTTCCCTCCCCCGTCTTTTTTTTTTTTTCTCCATCTCTCTCCAGGTCCTGATGGAACTGGAGTTCAGAGCCCTCTGGTCATCTTCCCCTAACATTTCTCTCCCTCTGGGAATATGGATCAGATTTTTTTTTTCTTTTGCTTCAGGGTTATCCCTGGGGCTCGGTGCCTGCACTGCAGATCCACTGCTCCTGTGGCCACTTTTACTAATAGAACAGAGAGAAATTGAGAAGGGAGGAGGGGGGGGGGTAGAGAGAGAGAGAGAGTGAGAGAGAGAGGGAGAGAGATCTGCAGACCTGCTTTACCGCTTATGAGGTCACCCCCCTGTAGATGGGGATCCAGGGGCTGGAACCAGGAACTTTGCACTCACTGGGTTAAGTGCACATAGTGCCAAGTGCAAGGACTTGCCGTGGGTCAAAATTCTTTATGAGATGCAGAAGGTGGGAGTTGTGGCTTCTGTAATTGCTTCTCTTCTGGACATGGATGTTATCAGGTCAATTCATACCCCCAGCCTGTTTCTGTCTTTCCTTAATGAGCTAGGGCTCTGGGGAGGTGAGGTTCTTGGACACACTGGTGAGGCCATCTGCCCAGGGAGTTCAGGATGAAATTGTAGTAGCACTCGAAACTTGGTGGCTGTGGCTTAGTGAATTTCTGGAGAGATCCTGGTTGTATTTTGTTGAGTTTTCAGGTCATTTTTTTTTCTCCCTAGTTTATCAGAAGCATAATCTGAAACAGCTCTTACTCCAGGCCTCCAAGAAAGTCCCTGAGCTTCTTAAGTCTTGGAGGGTCCCTCCCTCACACCTTCCTAATCCCCTGATTGCTGAATTCATCATTCTTTATAGCTGAGTAGTATTCCATTGTGTATATATATCACAACTTTCTTAGCCACTCATGTTGTTGGACACTTAGGTTGCTTCCAAGGTTAGGCTATTACAAATTGTGCAGCTATGAACATATACACAGATCTGAAAACATATGAACATATACACAGATCTGAAAACAACCTCAACATCAGGAAGTTTATCCTTTGATGTTAACAGAATCACTGATTCTCAGTCTGATTATATATATATATATATATATATATATATATATATATAGCCTTCAGGGTTATCCCAGGGGCTCGGTGCCTGCACTGCAGAGCCACTGCTCCAGTGGCCATTTTTTCAGATAGAACAGAGAGGAATTGAGAGGGGAGGGGAAGATTCTCATTCAAGGACATTCAGGAACAGTCTGAGCCACCAAATGGGACCCTCTAACATTTCTTTTTTTTTTTAATTTATTTTTTTATTTAAGAAAGGATAAATTAACAAATCCATAGGGTAGGAGGGGTACAACTCCACA
The DNA here is from genome assembly GCF_950295315.1 of Erinaceus europaeus. Classification (NCBI taxonomy): domain Eukaryota; kingdom Metazoa; phylum Chordata; class Mammalia; order Eulipotyphla; family Erinaceidae; genus Erinaceus; species Erinaceus europaeus. The sequence goes on along the minus strand of NC_080179.1, from coordinate 19,780,441 downwards.
CAATTCCCACCACCCAATCTCCATATCTAACATATGCAGGCATTTGTCATATTAAGTGAACAAAAACATATGCTAAATAGCCTAACAAATGCTTTGTTGATTATTTTCCACTTACTGTAATTGTTTTTAAGCTGATTCTGAATGTGTTTTAGGGCCTCAGACCCCTTCTGCCTCTATTTTTCCCCATCAATCCTTTGATCTCAGTCAACAAAATGAACAACAGTTTTAGTGTTTTTCCCCCCTCATGATTGTTGTTGCGGTGGAAGAACCTTAGAATCTAAAAATAGGTACCTTTAAATTTAAGTTTAATTCAGGGCAGGGAAGATAGTATAATTGCTGTGCAAAGAGACTCTCATGCCTGTGACACCAAAGTCCCCAGGTTCAAACCCCTATACCACCATAAACCAGACCTGAATAGTACTCTGGTTAAAAAAAAAAAAAAAAAAGGGAGTCGGGCTGTAGCACAGGTTAAGTGCAGGTGGCGCAAAGCACAAGCACCGTCATAAGGATCCCGGTCCGAGCCCCGACTCCCCACCTGCAGGGGAGTCGCTTCACAAGCAATGAAGCAGGTCTGCAGGTGTCTATCTTTCTCTTCCCCTCTCCGTCTTCCCCTCCTCTCTCCATTTCTCTCTGTCCTATCCAACAACGACAGCAATGATAACGACAACAATAAAACAACAAGGGCAACAAAAGGGAATAAAATAAAAACACTGGGGAGGTGAAAAAAATTAAATAAAAAATAAATAAATAAATAAATAAAAAACTAATGGCATGAGTGTATTCTCATTTAGTCATAAAAAAAACAACAACAAAAAAAAAACACTTAGTGGTCCAGGAGGTGGCGCAGTGGATAAAGTACTGGAGTCTTAAGCATGAGGTCCTGAGTTTGGTCCCCCGCAGCACGTGTACCAGAGTGATGTCTGGTTCTTGCTCTCTCTCCTCCTATCTTTCTCATTAATAAATAAATAAATAAATAAATAAATAAATAATTTTTTAAAAATTCAATTCAGAAAATACTATGTTAGCTTTATTCTGTTGAAATGGAGAGAATACTCAATGGTGGTTTATGGCAACAAAACAACACCATGAAAGCTGTCTTCTCTATGGAGAAGTAGCCACTGGAGACGCAATTATAAAGAAGTGGAGATAACTTCTCTGCAGAACTTCTTTCACACAAAAATTGTTGACTTTTTCTCACATAGTTTTTAGAGGCTGAATTGACTAACCATGTGCTATTGTATTTGGTCTTGATCACTTAAAAAATGTGCTTTAGTGACTGCAAGTTACTTCATTTCCTACTTAGCAACCATGAAAAAATTATAAATACAAGCAAGTATGATAATGTTAATGGTAACAAAAGGCTGGAAGCAGAAATATGCACAGAGAACTGAGTAAACAAACTAATTTTACTTCCTTAAAATATAAGACATGGAGTGGTCTGGGAGGTGGCGCAGTGGATAAGGCACTGGACTCTCAAGCATGAGGTCCTGAGTTCAGTCCCCGGCAGCACATGTACCAGAGTGATGTCTGGTTCTTTCTCTCTCTTCTCCTATCTTTCTCATTAATAAATAAAATCTTTTAAAAAAGAGAAAAAACAATAAATTTATTTAAAAAAATACATATGACATGAAAAAGAATGAACTTGATGAGCGTTTGATATGAAAAATTTTCCAAGATAGACAATTAAGGGATAAAAGCAAAATGCCGAAGAAATATGAATAGTAAGACCCCATACGCATTTTTAAAGCTCCATTCCTCTAACTACAGATATAATAATATATGTACACATATAATGTATAGTATATGTACACATATATCTACAAATACACAACACATGTGCTTTATAGGCTTAAGTGGGAATTTTTTGGAAAGATGCTTGACAAAGTGGTAGTAACGTATACCTTTGAGTAGTGAAACTGGAGTGGTAACTTTTTATTTTATGCCTTTGATTTTGTACAAAAGATTTTCTTTTTTTGCAAAAGGTTTCTTGCTTTGCACATTTTACCTTTATAGTAATGACTTTAAATTTATTTAAAACATAAAACAGAATAACGTTGACACCTTTTTCATGTCTAGCTTTTTCTAGGTTTTTTCATATTTCTACTTCCTTGGGCTCCACTTTCTCTCCGAGCACTTCTTATGCCCATACATGTATACTCTGGACTTCTCATCTTTGGAACAGTGATTGCAACAGTCCTTATGGGAGTGACTGAGAAGCTACTTTTTATGTAAGTTGCATAGTTTTCCCAGCGGTAACACTCAAACTCCAGTATGTCTAATATTTGTTCACTGGAAAATATAATGTAAATGTCCAGTTTGCACTCAACTTTATGTTAAAAATAAAAAGTAGATATATTTATTTTAAAAAATTAATTTATGCACAAATATAACATTACTAAAAGTGAGAAAGACCTAAAAGTCTAATAAATTGTACTATTCTACAACAATAATAACTAAAACAACAAGGGCAACAAAAGAGAAAATAAATAATAAAAAAATTTAAATAAAGAAATGCATGATCACCGTGAGAAAAGTAGCTTTTTTAAAAAAAATTAAAATAACGGGGGTAGATAGCATAATGGTTATGAAAACAGACTCTCATGCCTGAGATTCCATCAAGTCTCAGGAGTCCCAGGTTACCACCATAAGCCAAAGCTGAGCAGTGCTCTGTTTAAAAAAAAAAAAGAAGAAAATTCATGACTAAAAAAATAAAATAAATTGTACCATTATTACAAAGCAACTGATGAAGTCATTCATTTCCTTTCACTCTTTTTGCTGTGTCTGTTTTCTTTTATTAAACATAATTTTAGTGTACATACATTTTTTGTCATTCTTTTCAATTTTAAGGGATTCATACATCTCCCAAATGCTGCATTACTTTCATGCTCATAATTTTTAAGCAATTTTATGCAAATTTCTTTGAGTGAATTATAGCATAATTTAAATTTCTCCTTAATGTCACAAGTTAAGGGGATTCACATTGTAGCTATATCAGTGCACATCTAAGCAGATAAATGAAAGATTGTTTGATAGGCTGGGTCAACCTATTTGTAATTGGACATGGTTTCTCTCTCTTTGTAGGAAAAATTCTTCATACTCTTCATTTCCACCAGAAGGTGTTTTTGTCAATACCCTGGGTCTGCTGGTTCTGGTGTTCGGAGCCCTCATTTTTTGGATAGTTACCAGACCCCAGTGGAAACGTCCTAAAGAACCAAACTGTGCCCTTCTTCAGCCAAATCGAGGCACTTCAGAGGGAGTGGAAGGCTCCATGGCAATGAACTCTGGCAATGTGGACAAATCAGATTCAGAATTAAACAGTGAAGCAACAGCAAGGAAAAGAAACTTCATGCTTGATGATGCTGGACAAAGATCTACCATGTAAAATGTAGATATGTAGCAGTATACCTTCACTAAACAAACAAACAAACAAACAAAAAACTAGCTTTATAGTTTAGCCATTAGATTATTGAACTCCATAGAATCAATATTCTAATTATAATCAATATTCTAATTATTAGAATTTCTTGTAGAGTTTGTAATGGTCAAGTCTTATCAAATAATCTGAATTAGAAAGGAGATGATCAACGTAAGTAACAGCCAATATAAATCGAGCCACTCTCTTTTTCAGGACCAAGGCATTTAACAGGGTGCCTTCCACAGAACAGAGGATCAAACTGTGTCTGTCAGTTGAATTTGATAAAGTAGCAGCAACCCTGGCCCCTTGTCATGTGTTCATTTCCTACTAATACTGAGAATCTAATGGTATCAGAACTAGGTGGAAACAATTCTAAAGCCTTAGAATTGGATCATGAGGGAGTCCGGCGGTAGCGCAGAGGGTTAAGCGCAGGTGGCGCAAAGCACAAGGACCGGCTTAAAGATCCCGGTTCGAGCCCCCGGTTCCCCACCTGCAGGGGAGTCGCTTCACAGGCGGTGAAGCAGGTCTGCAGGTGTCTTTCTCTTTCCGCCTGTCTTCCCCTCCTCTCTCAATTTCTCTCTGTCCTATCCAACAACCACGACAACAACAATAATAACAACAACAAGGGCAACAAAAGGGAATAAGTAAATATTAAAAAATAAAAAATAAATTAAAAAAAAGAATTGGATCATGAATATCTGCGACAAAGTTTGTGCTAACCAGATATCATGACTACAGTATGGCGGAACAAAAGAAAACGTACCTGTCCTCCACTCAGTCGGGACTCAGATCGACCCAACATGTCAGGGTTTACACTAGAGTTTTTTGAAACAGTGACTGGACCAATAGGTAACTGAAGAGAGATTTCTCTGGTCAGACCTATAGTTTCTAAAACTTGACTTAGTCCCATGACTTCCCAACCTAGTTAGAACGAGAATCTGCTTGAATTCTGAAGAGGCATAATTTACTTTACAACCTCAAAGAGTGCATTCCGCCTACGTTTCCGTTTTTATTTCTAAAAGTACTTACATGACACTATTTATGTACCAGACACTAGTAAGTGCCATGTTTTATTTTAAGCTCTTTATAAATTTTGACCCATTTAATCCCCAGACAACCTTTGGAAGATAGGTACTAGCATTATCTCCATTGTATAGATAAAAGAAGAGAATCTTGGCAAGGTTAGTAATCTGTGCCATGATCTGCAGCTCACGATTGGTGGAACCAAGACATACTACCCCTCTACTATGCTGCTTTCCTGTCTATACTGATTTGCACTTGCTTTGACCCACTCCTGGATAAGACTCAACTGCTGGAGTTGTCCCAGCTCATCTTCTGGCTCTCTCTTCCAAGGCAGATTACCCAAATAGCCGAAGGGAAAGGGCTTGCCTTTTTCTGGAAATAGACCAGGAGCACTCTGTACTGCCAATAACCTATCTTAATACCCTTGGGATAAATTGTTCTTCTTTCACAATTCCACTATCACTTTTTTTTTTAGTAAATGTCGATTTAAAAGATTTCTGTTGTCACAAGTGTACATTTCCAGATTTTCCCCAAATAGGTGTACTTCACCCTCACCCAAACCATCTCATTCCACAACAGGGACTTAAGTCTCTGATCTCCCTTTAGTGTTTCTCCCTTCCCCCTTCTTAGTCTCCAGATCTGCTGTGATAGATAAGAGTCCATCGAGGATTCACCTTCCATTGCCCTTTGTTTCTTAGAACACATCTGTGGATGAAATCATCTGGTAAGATACCCCTTTCATTTTAACAATGGTGTCTTGGTCAGGGACATGTATTGTTTTGAAGATTAACCTAGAGTGTGAACAGTTTTGGGTTTAGAGACAGGAAAAAATTTAGGGTTAGCCCTTCCTCAGTTCTTCCTGACCTTTTTTCCCCTTTGGGGGTGGGGGTGGGGCTTAGAAAGATGCTTGGGGTTTAAGGCTCTGGGTAGTGAATTAAGATTCAGAGGTGTATGGAAACCTCAGTCTAGGCTCTGGACTAACGGAATGAAACCCTAGTATAGTGCTGAGATGGTGCTTTTCGTTTGCAGCTTGATTTTTTTTTTCTTTTCACTTTAAACTGGTACATTTTTAGTGTTGATTAAAAGCCTTACAGATACAAATACACTTAATATGTGTGGTGTTCAGTGGACTTCCATTTCAGTAACTGTACTCATCACAACCCCTTAAATTCCAGATGATGAGTTGAGTTTCACTTGCCACAACACAGTTTTCTTCTTATGTAATTAATTTTATTTTTCCAAAATTGGTGTCAGGAGACTCCCCAGTGCCCAGCATAATGCTGGGCACATAATTGGTACAATTACATTCCAAATGGTGGCACATACTACAATGCTGATGCCAAGTGGAAGGTGTAATTGCATTGCCACCCCAGTATATTTTGATAGATGGATATTTACTTACATAAAAGCATGCAAAAACATCAGGAAATATTTTTTGGCCGGGAGAGGAATCACTGGTAGCCCCAAGAACATTCAATTTTGTTTAGTCCAAGAAAGAAGTTGTCAGTGAAAAGTTAATTCTGGGTTTGCATTAGGATATTCTGCTCCATTGCAAAGACTTGAGTACTCCTTACCTTGGCCCTTTGTTTTATCTCTTGCAGGATAATGTGAGGGTAATCTTACCGATATTATAGCAACCTCTCTTCTTGCTCAACCTTTATGAAAACAATGCACAGTAAAATACTATCTAGAAACCCTTTCTATTTGAGGCACCTCTTTTAATGGGCTTTTTATTCTAGTGATAATTGTACCTTTATATTTCAAAAGCTGATATTTCCTATCTAAATAGTCTCTCCCCCCCCAAAAAAAAAAAAAAAACCCACAAAAAAGAAAAGGGGAAGAGAAAGCCTAAGGTATCAATTCCAAAATAGTGATTGAAATCTCCCCCAAATAATTATAGCTTCTATTATCTACAGAGATAGTCTGGCTTCACTTACCCCATAATCTAATTTTTTGGAGGGCGGGGCTTTATTTCAACACTCAGCCAAATCAACACTAAGGTCTTTTCTTTCAAAAGGTGCACTGAGAATCTCAACTGAATATTCTTTTTGAACTAATGTGATAAAAAAAAATGTACAGCTTCCTAAATTCCTTGTGTCAGACTGAATCCTCCCTCCAAAGTACTCCTTTCCTTTTTCCATTTATGGTCTTATTTTAAGTAGCACTAGTTGGAAATAGCATTTCAAAGCTTACAATCAAATGACAAAGAAGACAATTGTACTTTTTAAGAAATACTGACAAGTGGTTTCTGTTGTCTAAAAGACAAAGTAGAGAGGATGTCTTTTTTTTTACCAGAGCACTGTTCAGCCCTGGCTTATGGTGGTACGAGGGATTGAACCTGGGACTTTGGAGCCTCAGGCATGAGAGTCTATTTGCATAACCATTATGTTATCTACCCTCTGCCCTGGATGTCTTATTTTAATTAGGCTCTTTGCCCTGCTGGGTTGGAAACCCCAGAGCAATACTGGTTTGCCAAAGCTAAAACCCCCACACAAGAAGTAAAGCTTTATGCTAATTTTATTGCAGTATGATACAGTTTTAATTTCAGTATATCCTCTCTTTAAAGATGACTCCTACAGGAAACTGTAACTGCTATGTCTTACAAGTAGGAAGTATGCAAGAAAGAAAACTATTATACTTTATTCCCTACAAGGGACCTAAACACTCTTAAGTGGTAAAGATTTCTATGTTTAAAATTGTCTTTATATTCCAGCACATATATGGAAAAATATTAAATAGCTTGAATATTTTATAATTTTGTAGAAAAATATGCATCTATTTTTCTTAACTTGTTTTATATGGCAATAAACATTATTTTGAAAATTATTTGTGGATGTCATCAGTTGCTTCAACTTAGAAAGTGTGGCGGGGGCTGGGCAGTGACGCTTCTGGTTAAGGGCATAGTACTATGCACAAACACCAGGGTTCAAACCCCTCCCCTCCCCACCTGCTTCAGGGCACTTCACGAGTGGAGAAGCAGGGCTGCAGGTGTCTATCTTTCTCCCTCTCTATCCTTCCTTGTCTCTCAGTTTCTCTCTGTGGTATCCCTAAAAAGGAAAAAATGGCTGCCAGGAGCAGTGGATTCATATGCTGTTATCGAGCCCCAGTGATAAAGAAAATTAAAAAAAAGAATAAAGAAAAGAAAAAAATAATAATAAATAATAAAATAATAAATATAATAATAAAATAATAAAATAATAAAAAAAGAATAAAGAAAAGAAAAAAGAAAAAAAAAGAAGGTGTAAGCAGTGTTCTGGATGTCTCCTATTTTGTGTTTGTTGGTTTGCTTTCAGGGGGTGAGTTTTTCAAGTTTCTTCATTAGAAGGATGTTACCTTTATTGTCACTGATTACTATTTTAGTAGGCAGTCCTTCCCCCCAAGATCTCTGCTCACTTTTTTAAAGTTTATTTTATTTTGTTTATTTATTATTGGATAGAGACAGAGAAAAATTGAGAGAGGAGGAGGAGGTAGCGAGGGAAAGAGACATGGAGATACCTGCAGCCCTGCTTCACCACTTGTGAAGCTTTCCCCCTGCAGGTGGGGACCAGGGGATTGAACCTGGGTCCTTGCACATTGTAACATATGCCCTCAACCAGGTGTGCCACCACCATGCCCCTCTGCTCAGTTCTTTCAGCCTTTAACAGGTTTCTGCTATTTGACCCATGCATGTACAGCTCAGGGTCAGCCACAGATGTGAGCAGAGCTTATATGTAGAATTTAGGGTTCTCTCAGCTAAGCTCCATATATTCCAGGACCGGCTTAACTCTCAAGCTGCTATGGTCAGACTGAATTTTGTACTTTGGTTCTTCAAGCCTGAAAGCTTTCTACTAAGTTTTAACTTTCTTGCTTTAAAGAGACTTGGGTTTTCGCTCAGGGCAAAAAGGAACTGAAAATTAGTTCAGTTTCCTTCTTCCAGATTAAAGCTCTACTTTCTTCTATTTTCTTTTTTAATTTAATATATGTTTAATATATATTTACTATATATATTTTATTATATATTTAATACATATTATATATATATATATATCCTCCAGGGTTATTGCTGGAGCTTGGCGCCTGCTCTACAAAGCCATTGCTCCTGGAGGTCATTTCTTTCCATTTTGTTGCCCTTGTTGTCATTATTGTTATTGTTGCCATTGATATCATTGTTGTTGGATAGAACAGAGAGAAATCGAGAGAGGAAGGGAGACAGAAAGGGGGAGAGAAAGATAGACACCTGCAGATCTGCTTCACCGCTTGTGAACTGACTCCCCTGAAAGGGGGGAGCCAGGCTCCAAGCGGGATCCTTACGGCGGTTCCTTGCCCTTTGCGCCATATGCGCTTAACCCACTGCGCTACCGCCCAAACCCCTATTTAATTTTTTTATCTATTTAATTTTTCTGCCACCAGGATTATTGTCTGCATGACTCCACCACTCCTAGCAGTCATTTCTCCCCTTCCTTTAGCTCAAAGGTAAGAGACGGAGAGGGAAGGAAAGACACTGAAGCACTACTCCACTACTTGTGATGATGCTCCTGCTGGCTTGGGGCTGGAACCTTTTTCCTTGTGCATAGTTATTTGTGGGCTCTACCAGGTGAGTCCCCTTCAAAGAGTTTTGTTTTCTTAAGATTTATTTATTTATTTATTTACATGAAAGAGAGCCAGAGTATCACTCTAGCTTTGTGATGCTAGGGATTGAACTTTTGACCTCATTTTAAAGAGTCTAGCACCTTACCCACTGCTTCAGGGAATTAAAAAAAAAAAAAAAAAAAACACCTTCCCAGAATGTTTAGCTGTAATCTTTGGAATTATTTAACTAGTAGAAGCTACACCTCTATTCCCAGAAGCCAGAATTTTGCAACACTTTTAATTGCTAAAATGTAGCCCGAGTCTCTAAGGTAGAAAAAATAGTATTGAATGTTTTCCTGACTTGTTTTCACCAAAGGGTTTTTAAATGTTTTATAAAATGACTGTCTAGCTCTGTGAAAAGCTGGTCAAAGGATAGTCTTACTCAAGTTGTCCTCACAACTTCTTGCCAAGTACAGACCTTGCTTATTATATCCACTTAGATCGAATGCTTCCCTAATTAAATGCTGTAGAAAACATACCTGCAATTAAAGGTAAGAGTGACCTTCATTACAAGGTAAGAATGGTAAGGGAATATCAGCTGTGATCTCCATTTTAAAATGTCTGAGAATCTAGGTCTGTGCCACTGGATAAAAGAAACGTTCAGTATATGAGGCTGTATTCTGGCAGCTTGACACTTTGAGATGGTAATATAGGCAACATGAAAACAAACAGAGACTCGTACCTGAGGCACTACACCTCACATGAAAGGAAGCCATTCTTACCTAGACTTTGAGAGGGATATGCCACTCTGTGGTTGAGTGCTTTGTCTTAAGTGAGCAATTTACTTCTAATTTCATAACTTTTAATTGTCTAATTGTTGACTGCGGAATAAGTGGAAAATATGATAATACTACCACAAGCCAGGGCTGATCAGAGCTCTGGTAAAAAAAAAAAAAAAAGATAAATGCAGTTGTCCTCCAACAGATTCCACATCACCTACAGCTGGTTTTGTGCCTTTTACTTTTTCTTTTCTCCTCCATCTCACTCCACACCCCCCACTTTTTTTTTTTTAATCCCTTGGGACTTCACTCCTCTGAGCTGACTTTTTCAGATGTGCAGACAAAGGCAGAGAAACAGAGGGAGAAAGGAAAAGGCACCACAGCACTGAAGCTTCTCCCAGTGTGGTCCTGGCTGAGCTTGAGCCTGGGTTGGGTGCACAGTGCAGTAGGCGCCTTCTCAGGTGAGCAATCTTATCGGTCCTCTCTTGCTGTTTTTTTTTTTTTCTCTCTTGTTGGTTTTTAAGAATTGCAGATACTTCAGCATGCATCCATGAGGACTAAATTAATTTGGTAATAATGTATATTAATTTAAGAAGACCATATCAGGGTTTAGGAGACAGCATAATGGTTATCTTAATTAGATATTTAGCGGAATAAAGACAGCTAGCAATCGAGAGGGTAAGGGGATACAGAGAGACACCTGCAGCACTGCTGCACCACTCACAAGGCTCTCCCCTTGCAGGTGGGAAACGGGGGCTCAAACACAGATCCTTGTACATTGTAACATGTACACTCTACCAGGTGTGTCACTATCCAGCCCCTAAAAAATTAATAAATTCATGAATAATTATTGTTTAAGGCCATGAGCTCTAGGGTGGTTTATTATGGGGCAAAAGATAAACAGATGTTGCTATGCAAATATCTGCTAGAACTATTCACCCATGTGGATGAGACCTAAGGCAGTCACAGCACTTATGCATTATCAATTATAATCGCCTCATGGCCCTCAGATTCATAAATAACTGTAGGACCTTTAGTAAGTTAGTTTCCCGAGCTTCAGTTTCTATAACCATAAAATGGAGATGAAGATATTTGTCCTCAAAGAATCACTTCTAGAGGCCAGGATAGCTCACCTGTTAGAGCACGTGCCCTGGCATGCATGAGGCCTTGGCACTCAAGATGCTTCATGGATCGTGGTGTGGTACAGAGGTGTCTCATTCTCTGTCTATTACTCTCTTTCTCTCTGAAATATATATTTTTTGTTAAAGAAAGAGAGAGTTGGCCCAGGAGTACCAGACTTAGACATGCAAGAGACTCTGATACCACAAAAATAGGTATATATCTTTTTCATACAAGGTATATTTTATATGTAATAAATTGAATAAATTCAAATATTTTAATATATTCTATGTAAATATATATGTATATTGGGTGGGGGAGATAGGATAATGGTTATGCAAAGAGACTTTTTAAAAAAAATTTAGGATAAGAGTGGTACATGTTCACACATTGCCCACCCCCAGAGCTCCATATCCCATCCCCTCCCTTGACAGCTTTCCTATTCTTTATCCCTCTGGGAACATGGACCCAGGATCATTGTGGGGTGCAGAAGGTGGGAGGTCTGGCTACTGTAATTGCTTCCCCACTGAACATGGGCGTTGGCAGGTCACCGATCCATACGCCCGGCCTATCTCTCTCTTTCCCTAGTGGGGTAGGGATCTGGGGAGGCAGGGCTCCAAGACACATGGTGGGGTCCTTTGCCCAAGGAAGTTGGGCTGGCATCATGGTAGCATCTGAAACCCGGTGGCTCAAAAAGAGTTCAGAAACAAAGCAGAACAAATTGTTGACTAATCATGAACCTAAAGGCATAAATATTGCAGATGAAGATTGGGGGGGGTCTCCGTTTTGGTAAAAGCTAGTAGGTCTGATTAGGTATATTCCAGAGGGCCCATCACTTTACTGGTTTTTGCCTGAGCTTGACATCTGACATGCAGGTGGACCCAGGTTATTGTCTGGGAAGTTGGTGCCATAGTTGGAAAAAGTACTAGAAAGCTGAATTGGGGGAGAAAGTAGCTCCCAAACATGGGGAAAGTATATAAATATTGTTAACTATAAACCCCACCAGTTTGATCTGGGGTCCATATTCCACACAGGAGCCTGTGTGGCCTCTGCATCCCTGTAGATCTGAGCTCACATTCTGTGGTCACTGCTAGGAACATTCCAGGCTGCACTAATTTCAGGACCCATCTTCCTCGGGTGGTAGGTAGAGTATGTTGTCCAACCTCCCTTCAAAGAATGGAACATTCCCTACCATTATTGATCCACATTAATGGCAAAGTCCTATAGGAGTCCACAAAGGGGTCCATTGTGTTGTTCCTGATGGAGATAATAAGTGACAGTGGTGAGAGGCATCTGTTAGAGGTCTAGGCCCATCATGTCTGTGTGGGAATCCCTGCACTCCCTGACTAGAGCCCCAGGGGATGGGGTGGCCTGGTAGTGACTAAGAGTCATCATTAAAGTCTGCCAGTTATTATTCAGCTTTTGTAGTCCTTGTTCTGTCTGACAAGGTTCTCTGGAGTGATTGCAGGACATGTAATAGGAGGTAGGTGAGGAGGGTATCTAGTTCTAAGTAGAAACTGACTTTCTTGCCTGAGGATCCAAGGTATTAGGTTCAATCCCCTACATGACCATAAACCAGAGATGAGCAGTGCTATGGTTAAAAAAATTTAATATGTATGTATAAATGTGTCAGGAAGTGACAGGAAGGTAGAAGACATACTGGCCTTACAGAGAGCTTCAGTTGTGCTGATAACATTGCCTGACTTCCTCCCTCCCTCCCTCCCTTCCTTCCTTCCATCATTTTTATTAAGGGGTTACTAGTTGGCAGTGCAGTTACTGACACATAGGTATAATCTCTCATCTCCCCGTCAAGGTTCCTGCACAATAAATACTCTCACCCACCACTTGGGCCCTTTCCCATCATCCTGCAACAGCACCTCAACTTCTTCTCATTCCTACCCGCCCCCTACCCCAGAGTCCTTTGCTTTGGTGCGACTCACCCCGCCCAGTCCCAGTTTTGCTTTGTGTTTTCCCTCTGGGTCCTTATTTTGACAGTATGTCTCTAAAGTGTAGTGTTGACTGGTAGGGTCAGTGTGCCCAGTATGGCATTTTAGTCTACTTATATTTTTGGTGTCAGGATTCAAATTCAAGACCTTAGGCATACAAAGCATATACTCTGTTACTGAGTATATGGTCAACCCTTCCGTCTTTATACCATTGAGTACTACATGATCTTTTCATAAATATCACATTTTTTAAAAGGACAGGAAGAAAATTTTATGACATCTTGAAGGTGGGGAATTTCTTTCTTGAGTAACATGTGACCTTTCAAATGTCAACCAAAGCAGCATGATTTGGTTCACATGAACTTCCTGATACTTAATAAGCAGGTGAAAAATCACTTTGTTAATATTCAGTATTCTGATGTCATTTATAAATAATTCCAGTAGTAACCTTTTTCATTAGAAAAACACCTGTAACAGTGTTGACTCTGATTACTCCCTGTGGATATTGCTTAGCTAAGAATTAATATATCATACTTTCCAGAATGACAGACTGTGGGCTGGAATAAGAGAAAACAGTAATTTATAAGATGGAGTAATTACTGGAGAATCCAGGTACTATTTACAGACCTCCTTCTTTGTTCTCAAGCACACAAAATTATTGAGTTCACATTCCTGGAGTCCTTTATTAGCCTTAATCTTAGGTTGTCTATCACAAACAATAGTGTTGTGGATTAATAAATACCACACGATCCCATAATACACTGCACAGGCCCTTGGTCTTCTGAGATAATCAGTGAGTTTGGATGAAGCATTATCCCTGACGCTAAACTGAACTGTCCAGAGTCCATTGGCTGCAGAGGCTGAGGCCGCCTCCCAGGTTGCACTATCTGAAATATCCACGAGGTGGCAGCATCTCCTCAGCTGCTAACCAGTGACCTTTAAGGGCAAAGGAGACCACCTTCAACCACTGGGTGATTCAGGGTTCAAAGTTAGATGCTGGTACTTGGTTGTTTCTTTGTGTTTTCTAGCACTGACAAAGAGAAATCTATCCTGACTATATCCAAATATCAAGTAAAATTTACTCGGGTTTGGTTATAACCAGTACCACAATAACTTGATAGTTGTTATAAACTGCCTTACATTCTTCCTTTAATTTTCTTTCCTCCTTTTTTTTTTTTTTTAGTACACTTGATAGTTGAATGTTTTATTTTGCCTATTTCTCAACGTGCAGGAGGAATTTGGATTTTTTTTCTGCCAATCTTCAATAGGTTTCATTCAATCATGAGGTGATTCCACTGCTTCCTGTGGCCTCTTATTTAGAAAGATTTGTTTGTTTGTTTACGGCATAGAGAGAGCCAGAGCATTATTACACACATTGCCAGGGCTTAAACTTGAAATCCTGCTGGAGGGTTCAAGTCTTTACTTACTGAACTGCCTGTGAACTCTTCCCCTCCCCTACCCCCAATTAGAGACTAAGACAGTGGAGGGAGACATCCCAGCACAGCTCCAGCTGTCAGGAAGTTTCCCTATTGCATGGTGCTCCCATGCGGTACCTGGACCCTCTTTCTTGGTAAAGTGTGCACTCTGGCAGGTGAGCTATCTCTCAGCCCCAGAAATGTGGATAACGTTAAGTACAAAAGCTTACTTGGGGGGGGGGGGCTAGGGTTCAGGTCCTGGAACATGATGGCAGAGGAGGACCTAGAGGGGGTTGAACTGTTGTGTGGAAATCTGAGAAATGTTACACATGTACAAACTACTGTGTTTTATTGTTGACTGTAAACCATTAATCCCCCCAGTAAAGAAAAAAGGAAAAGAAAGCTTACTTTTTTATTATAACAGTCCAGTGGCAACGGACACTTAACATATTCAGAGAAAGTCTTCCAATTAGTTTGTGATAAACAGCAGAATCACTTGACAAGTCAGTCACAGGTGATTCCAGTACTCTTGTTTGAGGCATTACTGTGGTCTGCATTCAACTGGGAAGTTCTTACCTTTAAGCACTCCTCAAGGGTGGTTAGATATGAGCCTCAGAATTTCTTATTTTCAATGTGAAGGAAGACTCTCTTGCATCTCCCAGAAGTAAACATTCTAAGCATACTTGAGATGCATAAAGTAAATGAGAGAACAGTGAACTAGAAAGATATTTTCTCTCAATGGACTGTAAATGTAGAAACTAGGAACACTGTGGTGATAGAATAGGCTGACTCATTTGACCCCTGATGCTGAATGGGGAAAAAAGGTTCTTTTTTTTTTTTTAATTTATTTTCTTTTTGTTGCCCCCGCTGTTTTTATTGTTGTTGTAGTTATTGTTGTTGTTATTAATGTCGTTGTTGGACAGGACAAAGAGAAATGAAGAGAGGAGAGGAAGACAGAGAGGGAGAGAGAAAGATAGACACCTGCAGACCTGCTTCACTGCCCGTGAAGCGACTCCCCTGCAGGTGGGGAGCTGGGGGTAGTAAATAGTTTTTCTTTCAATGTTAGCAATTCTATAAAAGAAAA
Organism: Erinaceus europaeus; assembly: GCF_950295315.1. NCBI lineage: Eukaryota > Metazoa > Chordata > Mammalia > Eulipotyphla > Erinaceidae > Erinaceus > Erinaceus europaeus. The sequence continues at coordinate 19,765,112 of NC_080179.1, read as the reverse complement.
TTCAAGCAGCTGGGAAGAGAGAGCAGGACTTGCAAGACTGAAAATTTAATTCTTTGCACTGTACATGCTGGAACAGTGCTCTGGTCTCTCTCTTGTAAAATAATTGAATGAATGACTTGTATTTTAAAAATTAGGAAAAAAATCAAGATTTTGTAGCTGAGACTGATGATATATCATGGATTCCAAATATGAATGAATGAAGCAGAAATACCTTCCTACCCACTATTGTTATTTTTTTAAATTTTCTTTTTCTTTTTTAAAAAAATTATTATTTATTGTTTTTTTACCAGAGCACTGTTCAGCTCTGGTTTATGATGGTGTGGTGGATTGAACCTGGGACTTTGGAGCCTCAAGCATGAGAGACTCTTTGCATAACCATTATGCTGTCTCTCCCCCCACTCTTTTTCTTTTTTATATTTTTTATTGTTTTTATTTATTTATTTATCAGATAGAGACAGCTAGAAATCAAGATGGATGGGGGGTTGATAGAGAGGGAGAGAGACGGAGAGCCACACCTGCAGCACTGCTTCACCACTTACGAAGCTTTCCCCTTGCAAGTGGGGACTAGAGGCTCGAACCCAGGTCCTTGAGCATATAACATATGTACTTAACCGGGTACACCACCACCCGGACACTTTTAATTTTCTAATTTTCATTTTATGTTATTTTATTTAATAGAAATCTTTCCACTTTAATGGGTGGTTTATTTTGGAAATTCAAAGTATACAGTAACTGGCAGGGATTTTCAGGAAACATGAATTATTAATTTTTTTACTATAGAGATAAACACTCCTCAATTTTTTAACGAGGTAATGCAACTGGGCATTTATTTATTTTATTAGTTATTTAATATTTATTTACAAAATTATAAGATAACAGGTGTATGATTCCACATTGTTCCCACTATCAGACTCCTGTGTCCCCATTACCTCCACTGGAAACTGCAGTGGTTCTTGCAAGGTTCACTATCTATATTTACATATATTTGCCCTTTTTTTTTTCCCTATGGTCCTTCCTTCTTTTTCTTTCTAAGTCAAATCTACTACTTCTGAGTGTCCTTCCTCCCCCCACCCCCTTCTCTCTCTGAGTCCTGATTGAATTGGAATTCAGAGCCCTCTGGTTATCTCCCCCTAACATTTCTCCCGCTCTGTCAGTATGGGCCAGAATTCATTTTGGGGTGCAGGTTGTGAAAGTTCTGGCTTCTGTAATTTCTTCTTTACTGGACAGGGGCATTGGCAGGTCGACCCATACCCGCAACCTGTTTCTGTCTTTCCTTAGTGGGTTAGGGCTCTGGAGAGGTGAGTGAGGTTCCAGGACATTGGTGAGATCATCTGCCCAGGGAGTTCAGGTGCAACTTTCAGGTGACTGAAAGGCAGTAAGATATAAAACAGGACAAAATGTTTAATAAACAGGAACCAAAATGTAGGAATGCCACAAATAAGAATAGGGGTCTTAAGGTGGAAAGAAGCTAGGAAGTCTATATTAGGTATGTTCCTAGCAGTCTATGCTTGAGCTTGATAGCTGAAATGGAGGTGGGCTGAAAATATTGTTTGGCATAACCTGGGTCCACTAGCATATTAGATGTCAGGCTCAAGCAAAAACCAGTAAGGTGATGGCCCCTCTGGAATATACCTAAAACAGACCTACTAGCTTTTTCCAAAACGGAGACCCCCAATCTTCATCTGCAATATTCATGCCTTTAGGTTCATGATTAGTCAACAATTTGTTCTGCTTTATATCTTAACTCTATACTTTATATCTGAACTCTTAACTTTATATCTTAACACCCCACCATGTGTCTTGGAGCCCTGCCTCCCCAGATCCCTACCCCACTAAGGAAAGAGAGAGACAAGCTGGGAGTATGGATCGACAACCTGCCAACGCCCATGTTCAGTGGGAAAGCAATTACAGAAGCCAGACCTTCCACCTTCTGCACCCCACAATGATCCTGGGTCCATACTCCCAGAGGGATAAAGAATAGGAAAGCTATCAGGGGAGGGGATGGGATATGGAGCTCTGGGGGTGGCCATTGTATAGAAATGTACCCCTTATCCTATAGTCTTGTCAATATTTCCATTTTATAAATAAAATAAATTTAAAAAAAAAGAAAAATATATATCTGGGAAGATGGTGTCAGAGTTGAGAATAGGGCTAGGAATGTTGTATCAGAGAGTAGCTCCCAAATTTGAAGAAAATGTGAAGATAATCCTTATATTCCACTATCCAGAGACCTTCTTTGTTAATAATTTATTAGAAGCATCCCCAAGGAACAAATTAGAAAAATCGTCATTTCTTCTCTGTTCCATAAAATCTGCTCCCAGACACAACTCTTCCCAATGTTTCTGGTCTTTGCCCTAGGAAGTCTTAAACACTTTTTTTTTTTGCCTCCAGGGTTATCTCTGAGGCTGAACTATGAGTCCACTGCCCCTGTGGCCATTTATTTTTTCTTCAATTTTTGGAGAGAGAAATTGAGAGGAGAAGGAAAAATAGGGAGAAAGAAAGATATACACCTGTAGACCTGCTTCACTACTTGTGAAGCGTCCCCCACTGCAGATGGGGAGCCAAGGCTTGAACCAAGATCCTTGTGTAGGTCCTTGTGCTTAACCCAGTGCACCACCACCCGGCCCTTCAAACACTCTTAAGAACATTTCTTCCTTACAAACTTATTAGTTACATAAATATGTCTTACTAGGGAAAAATGAAAACTTAATTTAAATATTAAATCATATAAAATTCTATATTTATTTTCATCTTGAAATTACTCCACTTGCTTTACAAGTAGAAATTTAATTGCTTAATGACTTCAAGTATCTTCCCAACATCACTCTGGCAAGCCCTCCGTCGCATGTGTGTCAGCAGCCCACACGGTGATGCTCTTATCAAAGACATTAACCCCTGCATATCAGTTCACAACCTGTGTTCACTCAGTTAAAGCATCCTAAGGGACTAGTAAAAAATTTACTAGAACCACAGTTTTGATCCATGTTTCAGACTTTACAAAAGATCTCAATACAGATGGTTTGTATGCATTTTATTAAGTTGTCACCATATTAAATCTAAGCAATATTAGTTTCATCTGTGTCTTATACATGAAAAGGTTGAGATTCAAAAATGTGAAGTGATTTGTTAGATTTTTGGTGTATGTTGAGAGGGGCTGGGGAGAGAGCTCAGTGATAGCATAAGACTTGCAAATCTGATTCCCCAGGTTTGATCCCCAGCATGCATATATATAAGAGTTGAGTAGTGTTCCCCCCCCCATTTAGGTAGTCGCAGAAGAGTAAAGGATAATTTGTAAACAAACTGGGTGGATGTTCAGCTTCACGGGGGTGGGGGTGGGGGGAGGAATGGGATGGGACACAGTCTTTTGGTGGTGGGAATGGTGTTTATGTACACTTCTATCAATTTGTAGTCATATAAATCACTATTTAATTAATATGAGAGGAGAAAAATGATTGAAACTTTTTAAATCACAGACTGAGTCTTTTTAATACATAGGCTGAGTCTTTGATATGTTGACTCCCTTAAAAGCTTAGACCAGGGACAACAGAAGCAACCAGTGGCACAGCTATATACAAATAATGTCAAAGGACATAAAATATGGTGATGGTGTGTATGATACAGCAAATCCTAGCAAAGGAATTTTTCAAAGTTAACCCAATTGCCAAATAATTTGATTACAGCAATAATTATCTATTGTCTTCTTAAGCCCTAAGAGAGCAGGAATCTCCCACTTCCTCTTTAGAGCCTATATTTCCCCCATTCCTGGAACCTCTAGGGTGGGGCTCACTTTCCTGCATGCTTCTCTCAATTCATACCAAATGATATTGCATCTGCTGATCCCAACCTAATCAATGCAATGAGTACCACCTCATCATGCTTCACTTCAGACTGTGTCCAGAGACATCAGGCATGGAATGTCAACCCTTGACCCTCATTACCCGGGCGAGACCTTTCCTTTCATAGTATTCTCTAATTCCATTCCAGGAGGTTCACTTCCTATCAAAGTCCCAAAACCTAGATATAGACAAGGTCCCATAAGATAGAGCATATGTTCACATGTAGCCATAAAATTAGGGCAAAACATATACCTGAAAGCAAAAATACACAATAGTCTTTAGTGAGTCAGTATAAAGTTTATAATGAAATAGAGTCTACTTAGATGTAGATACCCTCCTCACCTACTTCCTATTACAATTCTCTCACTCACTCCAAAGCTAACCTCAACAAAGCAAGGACCAATGTGTCCTGGAGCTCTGTTTCCCAGACCTCCACCCTACTAGGGAAAGAGAGAGACAGGCTGGGAGTATGGATCAGCCTGCCAATGCCCATGTTCAGCAGGGAAGCAATTACAGAAGCCAGACCTTCCACCTTCTGCATCCCACAATGACCTTGGATCCATACTCCCAGAGGGTTAAAGAATAGGAAAGCTATCAGGGGAGGAGATGAGATAACGAGATCTGGTGGTGGGAATTGTGTGGAGTTGTACCCCTCTTATCCTATGGTTTTGTGAATGTTTCCTTTCTATAAATAAAAAATTTAAAAAAAGAAAAAAGAAAACAAAATTTCTCTAATACTGGCTAATTTTAACCTTTAAATTCTATATTAAATTTTTCACAATAAAAATTCTTCATTTTAGGGGGCTAGGCAGTAGTGCATTTTGTTAAACACACACACACACACACACACACACACTACAGTGCACAAGGACCCGAATTCAAGCTCCTGGTTTCTACCTGCAAGGAGAAAGCTTTGCAAGTGGTGAAGCAAGGCTGTAGTGCTCTCTCTCTCTCTCTCTCTGTCTTCTCTCTCTCTCCTTTGCCCCTCTCAATTTCTCTGTCTCTATCCAATAATAGATAAAAAATTTTGAAGTCTTCATTTTAAAATACAAGACACAAATATGCAGATGCCCATATTTTGCCAATGTCCATGTCCAGCAGAGAAGCAATTACAGAGGCCAGACTTTCCACCTTCTGCACCCCTTAATGATGTTTGGTCCATACTCCCGGAGGGATAAAGAATAGGAAAGCTTCTGAGAATGGGGTGATAGCGCTGCAGGTTAAGCGCACATGATGCAAAGTGCAAGGACCAGCGCAAGGACCAGCTTAAGGATCCGGGTTTGAGGCCCCGCTCTCCACCTTCAGGGAGTTGCTTCAAAAACAGTGAAGCAGGTCTGCAGGTGTCTGTCCTCCTCTCTGTCTTCCCATCCCCTCTCGATTTCTCTCTGTCCTATTCAACAACGACATTTTAAAAAGAAATTATTTATTTTCCCTTTTGTTGCCCTTTTTTATTGTTGTAGTTATTATTGTTGTTATTGATCTCGTTGTTGGATAGGACAGAGAGAAATCGAGAGAGGAGGGGAAGACAGAGAAGATAGAGCGACACCTGCAGACCTGCTTCACCGCCTGTGAAGCAACTCCTCTGCAGATGGGGAGCTGAGGGCTTGAACCCGGATCCTTTCGCCCATCCTTGCGCTTTGTGCCACCTGCGCTTAACCCGCTGCGCACTACAGCCCCACTCCCGATGACGACGACATTAATAACAACAACAATAATAACTACAACAATAAAACAACAAGGGCAGCAAAAAAGTGAAAATAAATAAGTAAAATAAATATTTAAAAAAAAGAATAGGAAAGCTTCCAATGGAGGGGATGGGATTCGCAACTCCTGTTGGTGGGAATTATGTTGAAGTGTACCCCTCTTATAGTATTGTCAATTATTATTAAGTCAATTATATATATGACATATTATTGACTACATCAATATATATGTCATATATGTGTGTGGGAACTCTTTTTTTTTTTTAGTTTTTCTGTAAATAGCATATTGTAATACAAAAATAAGCCCCAAGACTCCGATGTAAAAGTTTCCAAAAGGAGAGGAGAGTGAGGAGGCGGGAGAGGTGCTCAGATATGGAAGAACTGGCACCTTGGTGGTAGGTGTGGTTTGGCAGCATACAGTTTGAAAAGAAGTGAGCTGGCCCACCTGAGTCATATACACTTTGGGGCTAGGGATGGTGGTTCTGCAGAAGATTTTCAGGCCATAAGCTCTGAGGTCCCAAATTCAAGCCTTAACTCCACCATAAACTAAAACTGAGCAGTGTTCTGGGGGTAAAATATAAACAAATATATATATGTAAACCAAAATTGTTTCAAAAATGTGTGTATGTGTCTGTGTGTATTACATTCATTACCCAAAAATGTATTTAAATGTAAAAGGGGGTGGGAGTCGAGCGGTATCACAGAGGGTTACGCTCATGTGGCGCAAAGCGCAAGGACCGGCACAAGGATCTCGGTTCAAGGCCCCGGTTCCCCACCTGCAGGGGAGTCACTTCACAGGTGGTGAAGCAGGTCTGCAGGTGTCTATCTTTCTCTCCCTTTCTCTGTCTTCCCCTCCTCTTGATTTCTCTCTGTCCTGTCCAACAACGACACCAATAATAACTACAACAATAAAACAATGGCAACAAAAGGGAATAAATAAATATTTGAAAAATAAATAAATAAAAATGTAAAAGGAGGTTAACATAATCTTAAAAGATTTCATTAACTGTCAAAAATATCTCTTAAATAGTTTTTTTTCCCTAACCTTTATGTCTTTTTTAAAATCTGGAGTTGCTATAGTCTCGCATATGTGGTATTTCACGGATGTGGGCACTTTCTCACTGGGAGAGACAGGGAGGGAGGGAGGCTACAGTGTCAGAGCTTTCTCCTTTACCATAGCACCTTTCAAGTGGTGCCAAGGTTTGAACCTGGGTCATTACCCGTGACAAACAACACGCATTATCCGTGAGCTCTCTCTCCAGCCCCTAACCACCATCTCTATCCTTACTACTTTATAATACTCTGATGCTTTGTCACCAGGTCTCATGATCTAATAAGAGTAGATTACTGAGATCTTCCTGATCTTCCAGAGACCACGTCTGCATTACCCACAGGCTCTGAGTATATTTTTAAAAAAGCATCTTTTTTTTTTTGCCAAATTTAAAACATTAATTCCCCAATAAAGAAATAAAAAAAGAAAGAATAATGATAAAAAATATGTTCATATAAAAGGAAAAAAGCATCTTTTTTAATCTGGGGAAATGTACATTCCTGTCTAGGTTTCTAATTTGTTCAGTTCTGGAAATGTGCCAATACCACAGTTTTGGTGATCCAGAGAGATAGCGTATACTTTTCACACCTTGAGACTCAGAACTCCCAACTTCAGTTCCTGGTACCACCGTAATCCTAAACTAAGCAGAACTCTGGTTAAAAATAATAAAGCAATTCCAGAAGCCAGACCTTCCACCTTCTGTAACCCACAATGACCCTGGGTCCATGCTCCCAGAGGGATAGAGAATGGGAAAGCTATCAGGGGAGGGGGTGGGATATGGAGAATGGGTGGTGGAAATTGTGTGGAGTTGTACCCCTCCTACCCTATGGTTTTGTTAATTTATTCTTTCTTAAATAAAAAGTGAATTAAAAAAATATTAGAAAAAAATAATAAAATAACTTTCATGCCTTTGAAATAAGCATCACTAGAAATAATTGCCTTAAAACACTGGTTATTTGTTCCGTCCCAATTCAACAGTCATGTTTCCCTTCCTGGGCCAAAAGCCCACAGAAGTGGGGGGGGGGGGGTTGGGCGGTAGCACAGCAGGTTAAGCGCACGTAGCGCCCAGCGCGAGGAACAGCGTAAGAATCCCAGTTCGAGGCCCCCACTTCCCACCTGCTGGGGATTCGCTTCACAGGTGGTGAAGCAGGTCTGCAGGTGTCTATCTTTCTCTCCCCCTCTCTGTCTTCCCCTTCTCTCTTGATTTCTCTGCCCTATCCAACAACAATGACATCAATAGCAACAATAATAGCAGTGGATTCCCAAGCCCCAGCAATAACCCTGGAGGCAAAAAGAAAAAGAAAAAAAAAACACCCACAGATTTGTGTCCTTATCTCTGGAGCTTCACATCAGCATCAAGCAGACAGCCCTTCCAGTAGGACTGAGATTCTAACACAAAATCAGGTCACTCTGCCCACACGATGCTTATCTACTTAAATCATTTTTCTTTTAGAAGTAACAATTTTCTCATGTGGATGCTAAAACAAGAATCCAGGATCTCTGGCATTAGCGTAAGCACTGAGATAGGTCTCCTGCCCATTTTTTGAAGAGGAGACAGTAAAACAGATAATAAATAAAGAGACCTCACAACTGGACGGTCCACATGTAGAGACTGAAACCAGACCACCATCTAACATCATGCATCAAAATTAACTCAAAATGGATCAAAGATCTGGATGTTAGACCTGTGCATTTCCTCCCAATTCCAATATCTGTGTCAGTCCCTGGAATACCTTTCAGGTTCTGGGCTCTCCCAGCTTCACTCCCCCCACCCCCCTATAGTTAGCTAAGATGCTGCAAGGTACAATTTGTCCTGTATTCACTTTCTCCACTCTCGCTCCTGTGGTTCTTAGATACGTTCTTTGTGAAAAGCACTACAAAATGTTCTTTCCCTCATTCTGTTTTCTGCTCTGGGCTTTCAGTCAGTCAATCAATCTCTCTGGCTCTCTTGAAGCCTCTGTTATTAAGCTTACTGCCTTTGTGCTGCCAGGATCTATTACGGTTGCAATTCTGTGGTTCTGCTTCTCCTTCCTGACAGACTCACTACAGCAGACTGAAAAAAAAAACACTGTTTTTCTAACTTCAGTATCATTCAACTGGTGATGGTGGTGGTGGGGTTGTTGATCTACAGAATTCTTGTTGTCTGTCATGAAGGTATATTTTCAGATTCCCCCAAGATAGATATCAGTACATTTCACCCTTCACCAAACCATCACCCTCTCCCACGATACAGATTTCGTCCCCAAACCTCCTATTAGTTCTCCTTCTGAGTCCCTGAGTCTGTTGTAATAGACTACAGTCCACTGTAGAGCTCACTCGGTATTATCCTTTGTTTTGATTCCTTTTTTAAAAAAATATATTTTAAATTAATTTTAATGAGAGAAAGATACAGAAGGGGGAAGGAGGGAGAAAGAGAAAGAGCAGAGAAAGACTGCTCAGCTCTAGTTTATGGTGGGCTGGGGATTGAACCTGGGACCTCAGGCCTCAGGCATGAAAGTCCTTTGCATAACCATCATGCTATCTCTTCTGCCCCTTCCTTTGTTTTGAGTTTTAGAAACCACCTGTGAGTGAGGGCATCTGTGAGTGAAGGCATCTTTCTCCTTCTACCTTGTTTTACTCAATATGACTCCCTCCAGTTCCATCTACAATGCAGCATTTCCCTAAAATGGTTTATAGATTTCATAGTATTTAATTTTTCTCTGTTCATTTGTTTGTTGATTAATTTAATAGGACAGAAAGAAATTGACAGTGGGAGGGGGTAGAAAGGGAGAAATGAAGAGAGACACCTGCATCTCTGCTTCACTGCTCATGAGTCTTCTCCCCTGCAGGTGGGGATCAGAGACTTGAACCTGGGTCTTTGTGCACTGTTATGTGTGCACTCAACCAAGTGTATCACTGCCTAGGCCCGGACTTCATGCTATCCTATTAATGAAATTTTACAACCTGTCCTCACACATGTGTTAACAAACTTACAGTTAAACTGCTCCCCACCACACACACACACACACACACACACACACACACACACACACTCACACACACTCACATACTGTTCCCATACCCCAGGTCAACCTTCTTGCTAACTCACATTTAGTATTATAACTTTGTTGGAATTCTGCTTCATATGATATATTCCTCTTCTTCCTCCCAGCTTTTACAGGTTTCATGTTTTTGGTCTGTCCTTCTACTATCTGACCACCTAGTAGAGACAAAAACTTCCATGGCAAACACCAGTGTCAGAGAGAGCTTGAAATCTCTAAATTTTACTTTGTTTTTTCTTTACTGGAGGGTTAGTAGATTGTTATAGTACAGCTGTTGACATGTGGGTCTAACCTTTCATCTTCCTGTGATAGATGTCTGCACAGCTCTCAACTCCAATGTAGGTTCTTTTCCTTCATCATTTCTTATTTGTTTATTATTATTATCTTTATTTATTGGCTAGAAACAGCCAGAAATTGAGAGGGAAGGGGGAGATAGAGAAGGAGAGAGACAGAGAGACACCTGCAGACCTGCTTCACCACTCATGAAGCTTTCCCTCTGCAGGTGGGAACCGGGACTTGAACCGAAGTCCTTGCACACTGTAACATGTAGCTCAACCAGGTGCACCACCACCCCCCCCCCACTTTCTCTCTTTTTTTTTTAATGACAAGGCTCTTATTTTTTTTCCGATAGCCCAGTCATGTATTTTTAAAGCTTTTGAATATATATTTTATTCATAATTTGAGCTCCAGATAGGAAGATTTTTCCTGAATACATAGCCTGCCACAATCAAAACTAGACTTCCGTCACCATTTCTACTATACATTTCTTTATCTTCTCCTAACTGTTTAAGTCGAATACTCACTTCATCTTTAAGGACACTCTTGCTACTGTGTAGCTGCAATGAAAATACTTTTCTCCCCTAAAATGTATTTCATTTTATGCGAGTGGGAAACCAGAGTGCTTCTCTGCTTCAGTACAGGTGGTGCTAGGGTTCAAACCTGGGGCCTTACATATGTGAGTCCTACGCTCTACCCACTGAGCCACCTCTCTGGTTGTACACTCATTATGTATCATTCGACTACACTTCATAAAACCCACTCAGATGTACACTACTATCATTTCTTTTTTTATCATGAGGATCATAAAATGCAGAGAGATGAAATGATTTTCCTAGGATTGTCAAGATAAGTAGCCTACTGAGAAGCTAGGATGTCAAGGGAGATTCGCTTGGATTCCAGATGGATTCTCATAACCAATTACATATATGCTATGGGGGTGGGGAGAGTATTTGAGATAAAAGTAAAAGACATTATTTGGTTTTTAGAGTGTTAGTATAAATAAGTAATTCACAATTTGAAATCAGAGAAAGCATGTGGGTTACTAAGGGATTAATTACAATCGAACTCAAGCTCTGAGAAGAGACACAAACTGAGAAAGTGTGGCAAAGCAGTAATAGGTGTGTGCAAACACTGCCTGGGTTCCCGACAACCTAGTAGAAATTCATCTTTCACTGCCTAATTAAAATTGCTACTAATTTATTCTTTCTTGACAATATCTCAATTTTATGGGGGAAAAATCTAGTCCACATAGTATTCATATTTGTAATGTATAAAGCTGTAAGTGACAAACATTTTTAGCCCAAAATAAAATAGTCTCTTTTGATAATCCCAGACTCTGGCTCCAAGCCAACTGGCTTCTTGCTTTTATTATTTGCAACAGAATCCAGTTTTCAGAGTGAATAAAAGAAGCTGAACAGGAATATAACTCCTGATAATATTGTCTCTGTGCCTTGTGCACTTATCCTTTTTGTCTCTCCCCAGGGGAAAAGCAGTTATTCTTACTTATGCTAAATCCAGTTGTTCCCCACAGCGACCATGTAAATCTTGGCACCAAGTACTCTCAGAATAAAAAGTCATGGCAGTGGGAGGTGCTCAGACCAGAGCAACAGGCAGTCCCAAAGCCCCAAACTGTTCCATCCATTTTCTCCTAAAAATAAAGGGTTCTATTCATAAAAAAAAAAAAAAAAACTTTTATATACTCTCGTGATTTTTTTTCTTACAAAAAAAAAAAAATCCAACATGATATGCAGGCAAAGAATAACAGCTCCTGGTTCATAAGCCATGCTGTCCTTCCATTGCCGAGAGTAAGCAAATAATCCCAAGAAAGGACAAGTGGGAGAGGCTCAGCACTGAACTGTATTTTCCAGACAAAAGAAAAAAAAATCTCCTACAAAAAGGCATCTGACCTCAAATTAGACATCTAAATTGTTCAGTTTGAAGGAAATTGTCTCCTTTCTGCATGCCTATTAGCAAAAATGAATTACCCAAAGCCTATGTGTGAAATGTTATTATTTTGTTACTAAATATAGATTTCTTGTCATTTCTCTCCAGCTAGAGAACTGATTAGAATTTACCAATATTTAAAGATGATTTCAACATTCTTCTTTTATACTCTCCCATTTATTCTGAATCTTTGAGAATAATCTTTTTGCACTGGGGACTCAGTTTATGATGGTGAGGAGAAGTTAAGGTGGTAGTGGGAGTGGTGTGTACAATAAGAAAAATAACAATAAGAATAAACAATAAGAAATTTTACCTGTTGACTGCAACTGACTTGTAAATTATTATTTACCTTAAAAACCTTAAAAATAATTGCACCAAAGTAAAAGACTCTGGGATGGATGGAGGAAGAGGGTTCAGGTCCTGGAACATGATGGCAGAGGACCTAGTGGGGGGTTGTACTGTTATGTGGAAAATTGGGAAATGTTATACATGTACAAACTATTGTATTTATTGTAGACTGTAAAACATTATCCCCCTATACAGAAATTAAAAAATAACAATTTAAAGGATCTTTCTGTTATGAAAAATATATAGTATGATATAGAATATTTCCTCTGCTAATTACAATAGAATTAGCTAAATTTTCAAGGTCAATGAATCATAACCTCACCCCATTAAAAAATCAGATAGTTTCCATTTTCTATGCTCCCTTTTCTCCTGAATCTATATGTATTAAATTTGTAATCCTAGCACAGATTTTTTTTAAACATTTTACCAGGCTCTGACAATTTTTCTATTTCTCCCTTACTTAATATCCTCTTCATGAGTTGGGATGGGGGGATAAATTCAAAACCAGTGTTATAATAATTTTACTAGCTATAATTGCTCGTGCACATTGAAGGAATTTGTTTAGATAGATGAAAATACTGGAAAAAGTGGTTAGTGGTATCAGTGGACTTTTTATGTAAAATTAAAAAATTGTTACATAGAAAAATCTAATAATGGAGCTATTTCAAGAATTGGTTGTATTATTGACTGGATGGTTTCCTGTAGCCAGAATGATGTCATGTAAATCTTACACTGCAACTCACAAAATCTATACTGTAAATTATCCTGGAGCCCAAATAACAGCATTTTAAAAGAAATTTCAGTGCTGTATTGCAGAAGAAGTGAGAAGCTTCATCATGATACACAAGTATCAGGGTTGGGGGGTGTGAGGCCCCACTCAACCACCTGCAGCTGGGACACTTCATGAGCAGTGAAGCAGGTCTGCAGGTGTCTATCTTTCTCTCCCTCTTTCTATCTCCCCATCCTCTTTCAATTCCTCTCTGACCTATCTAATTAAAAAAAATAAATAAAAGAATTAGAAGGAAAAAAAAGTAGAAAATGGCCACCAGGAGCAGTGGATTCATAATGCTGGCACTGAGCCCAAGTGATAACCCTGGTGGGAAAAAAAAAGATACTCAAATATTAAAATAAATAAATCTGTTTTCCTTAACAACAGCAACAACAAAGTTACAATATTCATGGAAAATCCTACATATAGGCAGATTTATATCTCAGGCAAGTTTTCACAGCAGGAAATGAAAGCTCAGCCTTCAGGCAGTGATGACACAGGCAGAAGTTCTCTCCAAAGGTAAAAAAAAAAGTCATCCTATAGAGAATGGGGTGGTAGCACAGCGGGTTAAGCGCACGTGGCGTGAAGCTCAAGGACCGGTGTAAGGATCACGGATTGAGTCCTGGCTCCCCACCTGCAGGGGAGTCGCTTCACAGGCAGTGAAGCAGGTCTGCAGGTGTCTGTCTTTCTCTCCCCCTCTCTGTCTTCCCTCCTCTCTCCATTTCTCTCTGTCCTATCTAACAATGACGACATTAATAACTACAACAATGAAAAATAACAAGGGCAACAAAAGTAGGGGAAAAATCATCCTATACTACAATAAACCACAACTGAAAAGAGTCTGTATACACAGAACTTTATTCTGGCAAGTAGAGGGGGCAGAATGAACTGAAATCCTGATATCCCAATCCTATTCCAAATCTGTGCCCATACTTTACAACAATGGAAAAAAGGAAATAAGCTATACATTATAAGGGAATTATAAGCTTCTTGATGACCATAGCAGCATGCCATGAACATTCTTGGTGGATGCAGCCATAATGGGATTCGGTTTCCATAGTAACAGACCGTGAGACAGAGTCTTAAATGTGCACAGCCTGCCAGAGTCTGTTCTTGCACAAACCTGAAGTGCACCAGTCTACAGTGCACCTCAAACTTCTGATCACTACCCAGGTTGGTGCTACAGCCTCACCAGGCATTTGTGACTGTAAAGCCCTAGTCATTGCCTAGATCAAGACAGCAGCTTGCAGGAAACTCCAAATTCAACAGAGCTATATAACCTTCCTAGGGAGGACTTAAAAACTATAATCCTAAGGTTGTCCACTTAAAAGAAAAATGGAATTTTATTTATTTTTGTAGTGTATGTGCTTAACCAGGTGCGCCACCTCCTGGCCCCTATTTTTGTACTGTTAGCATTTTTTGTGTTCCTGTGGTTATCATCTTCACTTCATTGTGAACACTGAGTGTAAAATGACCATTGAACAATTGCCCAAGTGGTTTTACAGTTGATGTAATGGGAAAGCAAGTTTAATTTGCTTGTGAAGGATAAGAGAATTAGTCATAGAACAACACAGCACAATGTATATAAATTTCAAGCATTCTGACATGGGAAATAAGATATGACAGCAGGAAATATTAAATGATTCCATGCCTATTTTTTATAAAATAAACAAACTCCTATTTTTCTTTAGAAAATTTTTTTGTTAGCGACTTAATAGTGGTTTACATATCTTGTCACCAAAGTTTTGTGCCCCTCCTTTCCCAGAGATAACCACCATAGTTCTCACAAAGTTTAGAAACAGTTTACTTATTTCTTCTGGTTTTTGTTGTTATTCTGTTCAATTTCATGTGCTTCAATTCTTTAGATTCCACACAGAGTGAAAAGTATATTCTAAAAGTAGAGCCAGTAATTTAACTTAATTTCCAACTTAAAGTTAAAAATATAATCTCTTAGAATTAAAATGGTTGCAGCAGTGAAATGGTAACATCAAAACTGATATATTGCTGGGCTAGCATGGGTGCCTCTTCCCAGGCGCATACTCTCTGGGTTGGAGAGAACTCAACTGGAGCACTCACTCAGCGATGCAAAGGAGATGACTCAGGACACATGGTGGTGAGACAATGCAATGTATATATTGATCAGAGAGCCCAGGCTTTTTGAAGGGCAGACCCGAAAGTGGCAAGTCAGAAACGGAAATAGCTAGGAAAGGGGCGGAGAAAGGCAAAAGGGGTTGGGAAGGTAGAAACTTCCTTAGCAACTGTTGCAAGGGTTTTAACTGGTAAGATTAATATTACCCTGCAGGCAAGGAGGGTCTCGAGGGTAGAAAGAAGATAGATCAAAGCAATGATATGGGTGGGGATCTTTCAGGCAAAACAATGATTATGTAGATAGGCCATAGTATTAGGAATGCAGGGTGTTTTGTGAGACTCCTCACAATTTCCCAACAACATATCCTTAGTGAGAAATTCAAGACCAAGTATTTATTAAATCAGGAGAACATGATTCAGTTTATCACCTTGCTGGGTCTCCACATAAAGAATACTAGGTGACTATTATCATGGACAAACCCAAAAATATACTTGGAATACAGCTTTTTTTGTATGATAGCCTCAAAAGTGCCTTCACAGTTCTATAATGACAGAGAATGTAGTTGAACGAGGGTGCTATGACTGATGTAATCTAAAATGAAGTGCAACATTTAATTAATTAATTTTATCCTATACAGGTGGAGACCAGGAGCTTGAACCTGGGTCCTTTCACACTATAATGTGTGAGCTTGACTGGATGTACCACCACCCAGCCTCCACTGCAGCATTTTTACTGGATTGTTTTAAAGACTTTCTTCTTTCAGATTTTTATTTGTTTTTATTATTTGGTAGAGACAAAAATCAAGAAGGAAGAGGAGATAGAGAGGAAAAGAGAGACACCTGCAGCACTACCTCATCACCTATGATGCTTCCTCCCTGTAGGCTGGGACCAGGGGCTTGAAACTGGGTCCTCGTGTCTGGTAACATGTGCTCAACCGGGTGCACATTACATAGCCCAATTACTCTTTTGTAATTGTTGTTTGTTTTGTTTCTTCTTTTAAAGAATGAAAATGGATAAACTTAAGAGTCAATCTTGAGTGAATTTTTTAAATTTTATGTATTTACTTATCTGTTTTTATTGATTTAATAATTATTGACAAGATTGTAGGATATGACATGTACAATTCCATACAATTCCCCCCATCAGAGTTCTGTATCCAATACCCTCCATTGGAAGCTTCCCTATTCTTTATCCTTCTGAGAGTATGGACCCATTATGGGGTGCAGAAGGTGAGAGGTCTGGCTTCTGATCATCTCCATCAGGAACAACATCATAAACCCTTTTGTGGACCTCTACAAGACCTTGCCCTCAATGTGGAACAATAATAGAAGGGAGACTGGGTCAACATACTCTGCCATTCGAAGTTCCTGAATTAGTGCAGCCTAGAATGTTCCTAACTACCCAGATTTGAGCTGCAACCCCTTACCCGGTTAGCAAGGAGGAAAGCTTTGTGAATGGTGAAACAGTGCTGCAGATGTCTCTCTCTCTCTCCCTCTCTACCTCCCCCTTCTCTCTTGATTTCTGGCTGTCTCTATCCAATAAATAAATAAAGATAATTTTAAAAAACTTTATTCCTGCAAATAAGCAGTGGTGGGCTAGATCTAGTTTTCTGGAGGCCCCATTTTTATATTAATTTTGTACTGTGATGGTGGCTAGCTCATGTAACTGCTCGGTTTCCTCATCTATAAAATTGAACTTGATCTTGAAATTCACTAACAACCCCATGATTCTAGAATTTCAGTCCATCAACTAATATTTACATTAAACCCAGTCAGGATATATTTTATGTGCACATGCATTTTTAAAGAAATTTCCCAAATATTGATAACCTGCTTATTTCACAGCATTTTTAAAGTCAGGGAGAATTATTCCTAAAATATAAAGCAATTAGCCTCCCCCCACCTCCAGTTCAAGAAAAAGTAGAAGAGGAATTTGTCAAAAGAAGAAAGAACTCCAGGTATATCTATGGTTTGTAGAATTTAACAGATTAAATATAGCCAGTATGTTAGTAAATGAGTTCTAAGTATACATTCTCATTGAGTCAGACCACAGGGTGTTGGAGCTTGATCACAGCCATCACACAAGAGGAAAATTGAAAGTCTTTCAATGGGAACTTCATATCATCATTTATTAAATAAGCACCCTGGGAACTAAAGAATTGTTTAGCTCAACAAGCAGTGAGACACATTGAGAAGATAAGGCTGACAACATGAGTCCTTCCAACAACTGAACAGTTAGCTCAGTGGAGGGAATTTAATGTGTTAAAGAAGAAATATCAGTTATAATAATAGTAATAATAACTGAGGTTTATATTTATGTTTAGGTAGCAACCTACTTTCAAATAGCTATAAGCATATTAACCCCTTCAACTCCATTTTGGTGGAATACTAGCAACAACTATACAATTATCCTCACAGATTTTTAAAAAATTAATGACATTTGTCTATTTCACATCTATATGTATTCATGTTTTAATATAAGCAATATAACTTCAGAGGATATATATTTTTTCTGCAATAATTTATGATTTTTAATAAATCATGTACTTTACATTTTAGAATAGCCAAAGATAAAGGCATTTGGGACAATGAAACACATATGGCACTATGAGTCTAGAAAAAAAGAAATCTTCATACAGATGTTTAAAAAGTAGTAGTATCTGGAACCTGAGTAATGAAGCTGAAGGATTGTCATTCCACACATGAAGTCTCTGGACACAGTCTGAGGTGAAGCATGTTGAGGTGGCAATCGTTGTGTTGATTAGGTTGTTTGTGATCGGCGGATGCAATATTATTTGGTATGGATTGGGAGAGGCATGTGGGAAAGTGGGCCCTATCCAAGGGTTCCAGGACTGGGGGAAGTAGAGGCTCTATAATGGAGATGTGAGGTTCCTGCTGTCTTAGGGTTCAAAAAGACAATGGATAGTTAATGTTATCATCACATTAATTGGTAATTGGGTTAACTTTGAAAAGTCCTTTTGTTAGGGTTTTCTGTACAGTACCCAGGTTCCAGATGCCATCAGGATGCTAGCCAGGCTTCCCTGGATTGAAGACCCCACCAATGTGTCCTGGAGCTCAGCTTCCCCAGACACACACCCTACTAGGGAAAGAGAGAGGCAGACTGGGAGTATGGACCGACCAGTCAACACCCATGTTCAGTGGGGAAGCAATTACAGAAGCCAGACCTTCTACCTTCTGCAACCCTCAATGACCCTAGGTCCATGCTCCCAGAGGGATAGAGAATGGGAAAGCTATCAGGGGAGGGGGTGGGATATGGAGATTGGGTGGTGGTAATTGTGTGGAGTTGTACCCCTCCTACCCTATGGTTTTGTTAATTAATCCTTTCTTAAATAAAAAAATTAAAATAAAATAAAATAAAAAACACTAACTATATATGCTAAGTCAAAATTAAAATGAATTTGACAAGTACTTTATGTCACTGAATATAAAATTGTATTTTGTCCCTAAACTCTCATTCTCTGACTAGTTGTCCAGAAGGGAATTAATGGATAAATGCTGATCCAAAGAGTAGGCTATTGGGACAATGATGTTGTTTTGTTCTACAGACCAACGACAAGTTGAACATAGACTCCTCAAAAGAAGGCAGTTTTCATGCCCCATGGGGCAAAGCAGGTTCTCAAGCTAACAGCTCAGGCATGCTAGATTGACCCTTTCTTGCAAGGATATATGCCCTTTTTGTAATCTTTCAGTATCTTTTATATGATAATCTATAAATGTATGTTTGAGTAAATATATGTGGGCAAAAGTCATAGCCAGTTCCTCCCTGTTTTTCTGGGACCAGAAATTAGTTAAACCTGAAGAGAAGTTCAAAGAATGTTTCTGAAAATGATTAAATGAATACATCAGTGAAAAGTGGAATTCCAGCCCTGTGTGTAAATCAAAAGTTGGATATTTGTTTAATTATAATTTAACTATGAGTATAATTTATAGATCATAAAATCCTCATTTTTTAAAACAAAATCCTGACAGTATAACCACAATAATTGTTAAATTATATAATTGTAGACATTCCAAAATAACCTTTAACTATTTACTGTTTTGTACTATTTCCAACTTCCAGGTCACTTGTACAACTCTGATAAACATTGCCCAGCATGAGAGTCGCTGTGTTGGTTCTGCAGTTCAGGCCTATCCTCTCATGTTCTCTTCTGCCACTCTCAGAGTAGACTTGCTGCAGTCTCTAGTGTCATTGTGTTCATTTTCCAGTTAGGGATGAGGCAAGCAATGACCATGAGAAAGAACTGATAACTGATGGCAGGGTGGCACGTTAATCAGGGATGTGAATAGGAAGCAAAAAGATAGGACTGTTTGTTTACTCATAGTATCTGGGCTTCAGCCGATGTTCTGGATTGTTTGCAGGGACCTAAACTGGGGTTAGTACAACCTCCCACTCAGAACATTAATTACAGAAATGTGTGTGTGTGTGTGTGTGTGTGTGTGTGTGTGCATGTGCGCGCGTGTGAGCACACACGTGCATGCCTATGTGCCTGTGTGTGTTAACTTACATGCTAAAAGAAGGATGTATGTGTGTGAGTACCTAGGGATGAAGTGCATGTTTTTGAAACAGTCTCTGATTAGAAAATCAGCAGACATTAGAATGAGAATGTTTCAGGATGGAGAAGGTGGAAGGTCTGGCTTCTGTAATTGCTTCCCCGCTGAACATGGCCATTGACAGGTCGACCCATACTCCCAGCCTGCCTCTCTCTTTCCCTAGTGGGGTGGGGCTCTGGGGAATCAGAACTCCAGGACACATTGGTAGGGTTGTCCATGGAACTCTGGTTGGCATCATGCTGGCATCTGAAACCTGGTGACTGAAAACAGAGTTAACATATAAAGCCAACTTGTTGACTAATAATGAACCTAAAGGCTGGAATAGTGCAGATGAAGAGTTGGGGGGGGGTCTCCATTTTGTAGATAGCTAGTAGGCATATTTTAGTTCTAATCCAAAGGGCCTGTGGCTATACAATGATCCTGGGTCCATACTCCCAGAGGGTTAAGGAATAGGAAAGCTATCAAGGGGAAGGGATGGGGTGCAGAGTTCTGGTGGTGGGAATTGTGTGGAGTTGTACCCATCTTATCCTATGGTTTTGCCAGTGTTTCCTTTTTATAAATAAAATTAAAAAAATTTTTAAAAAGTAGTAGTATGACACAAAATAGCATCCACTACTAACATATACATTAAACAACAAGTTATTATTATCCAGAAAGGGTGAGTTAATTATACTGAAACACATTCTATATCTCCCGTATGAAAACACGAGTTTGCATTTAAATCTATCACTTTCCAAAGACTTTCCATTCTTCAAATATACCTACTTGGCCTCTTTTATGTCCATATTTAATGTCAGAAACTACATGAATGTCATAAGAACACAAAAAGTGGCCACAGGTAAATTATATGCAAATTGTTTTCTCCCTCTTAGGCTGCATTAATTATAACACTTAGAAAATAAGAAGTATTGGGAGCCAGGCATTGGTGCATCTGGTTAAGCACACATATTAATTAGTATGCAAGGACCCGGGTTCAAGCCCCTGGTCCCCACCTGCAGGGGGAAAGTTTCCCTTTTTATCTCTCCCTCCACTCTCAATTTCTCTCTCCAATAATAAATAAATAAATATTTTTATATTTTTATATTTTTATTATTTTTATTTATTGGATAGAGACAGCCAGAAATCTAGAGGGAAGTGGGAGATAGAGAGAGAGGGAGACAGAGAGACACCTGCAGCACAGCTTCACCACTTGTGAAGCTTTACCCTTGCAGGTGGGGACCAGGGACTTGAACCAGGGTCCTTGCACATTGTAATGTGTGTGCTCAACCAGGTGCACCACCACCCAGTCCCCATAAATAAAAGTTTTTAAAAAATTACTTACGGAGTCATCAGAGGATATATTTTTACTGATTATTGTATAGAAGCTGTTCTGCACTGAAAACAATAGTAGTAATTAGCCCTGTATGGCTAACACATATAGGAAAAATAAAAGTCACTGCTTGGATATATTCTGGTGTGCTGGACTTCTCGAGGACTGACTGTAGCAGTCCATGGACCTTACCGCCAGTTGTCTTGGGACTTTGCAACGCCAGATCACCCCTCTCGCCCCTATGCCTATCAGGCCCCCCTCCTCCGAGTCCCTGTCAGTCTGAGCTCACAGTCCATGGTCACAATCTAGGACCCCAGGTGATAGAGTGGCCTTATGGTGGCCAAAAAGGCCATCGTTAAGTTAGCCAGTCTCTTGCTTTTATCCAGCTTTTTTAGTTCCTTCTTTATCTGATGAGCTCAGACTTTCTCCCAGTTAATTGTAGAGTGTTCTTTGTTGTGCTAGGGTTATGGGATCTAGCCTCAAGTTAGGGAGGAAACAGACGTAGGATTTTAGTGAGGTCTTAGTTAGCCTCCAGTTTTTCTACATTTATCTGTTTGATGATTCTAATAAAGGTTGTCATAGGGACAATAATTCTCCTTTACTTGATATGTAGTTTTTGCCAGTATATCTCTTGGCTAGTTGTACAGTGCTGTTACAAAAAAAATGTTATGGCAGGAATACTTACCCTCAACAGATATTTAATAGACATTCTAGGAATGTGAGAATACAATTTATTAACATTAACGGGCCATAGGCTCTTAAAGAATTCTGGGCCCTGAGCAAAGGGAAGCTACAGCTCACATAGGAGGCTGCAGGGCTGAAAATAGAAAGTGTTGTCATAGAAGCAGATGCTGGATGCGGCAAGGTTAGGAGGGTGGGGATCTTCAGCCCATGGCTCAGTGCCTGGCTGTCTTAGTTACTGTTATCTTTTCCCTTTTCCTGCATAGCTATGCCTGTGGACAGGTCAGTCTCAAGATTTACTGGAACATCACTTTAAGGGGGCTGGGGCCCTATAGTGAATGCACTGATTGCCTTGGAGATGGGCAGGATAAGATATACCACATGGGTGAGGGAGACCTCCCTCAAGGCTTTGTGCTTCAAGTCAGACAGGTCTGAGGCTTATCTTCTGTATATTAGGGCTTCCTACAGGAATTTGGTTAGTCAGCTCTTTTGTAGTCTTCTCATTCTTTCTCTTTTTTATTTCAGTGTTTCTTCTAAAGTTTATCAAGTAGGGTGGCTGGGTGGTGGCACACATGGTAAAGCACACATGTTACAGTGCACAAGGATCTGAGTTCAAGCCCCTGGTCCCCCCCTGCAGGGGGAAAGCTTTGTGAGTGGTGAAGCAGGGCTGCAGGTGTCTCTCTCTCCTTCTCCTATCTTCTCCATAACTCTTGATTTCTGACTGTCTCCAATAAATACATAAAGATTTAAAAATTGTTAAAAATTATAAAGCTAGGGAGTCAGGCGGTAGCACAGCAGGTTAAGCGAATGTGGCGCAAAGCACAAGGACCAGCATAAGGATCAAGCCCTCAGCTCCCCACCTGCAGATGTCTATCTTTCTCTCTCCCTCTCTGTCTTCCCCTCTTCTCTCCATTTCTCTCTGTCCCATCCAACAACAATGACATTAATAACTACAACAATAAAACAATAAGGGCGAAAGGAGACCACCCGGACCGAAACAAGACAGGACTAGAATGACCACAGGAACCCAGTAAATCACCCGTGAGTACAAACACGCGTGGCTGGTGACAGAGAGGAGAGAGGGGCCTAAGGAGAGATTAAGTGACTGCTAACAGTTTGACAGTTTGTCAGTGGAGACACCACCTCCAGTCTGCTCCACCAACAAGGGGACAGCTGAAGGGAGGAAAAGACTCCCCAGAGACTCACCAAGTGCAACTCTGAGTCTCCATTGCTACTACCCTCAGAATCTGGAGCAGCAACAGGGAGGGACACCAGGGCACAGAGATCTAACCGGGAAACTCAGGAGAAGACCTATACCTCGGTGGCATAGCTGAAGGGCTGTGAAAGTCTCTTTGCATAACCACTGGATTATCTCTGCCACACCCTGCTTTATCTCTTGGTCAGGAGTCATTGATTAAGCCAAGAAGCCTATTGATAGTTTAAAAGCCCTCAGGCTACCATAGCCTACAGGGGAAAAAAAAAAGGCTTTTACACCACTGAACTCCAACTCAGGGATTGAAAAACCTCTTAACTTATATAAAATGGTTAAAACAACAAGAAAAAATAATGAAGACTCGAACCAGGACAAGAGTCCAGCTAAAAGTCCTCCAGAGGGTGAAGCACAAAACAACGAGTTCAACATCCAAACATTAGCTAAGGAAATAATAACAGGAGTGAGTAAAGAATTTGAAAAAATTGTAATCAGAACTGCAGGAACAACAAATGAGAATATGGAAGAAAATTCTAATAATCTCATGGTTATTAGAGAGCTGAAAGCTGAAATTGCTGAGCTAAGAAGGCAACTAGCTGAACAAGCTAACACAGTATCAGAGCAGGGCAACAAAATAGATGAACTCCAGAAAGCAGTAGAGGGCAGAGAGAATAGAATCAATGAGGCTGAAGACAGAATTAGCAAGATTGAGGATGAATTAGAGACAACTAAAGAAGAAGTAAGAGATCTCAAAAAGAGATTAAGAGATGCTGAAAACAACAACAGAGTCCTATGGGATGACTTCAAAAGAAACAATATACGCATTATTGGCTTACCAGAGGAAGAAAGAGAAGGGGAGGAAGAAAGCGTTCTCCAGGCCATAATAGCTGAAAATTTCTCTAGTCTAGACAACACCAAAGACATAAAGATTCAAGAAGCCCAGAGGGTCCCAAACAGAATTAACCCAGACCTAAAGACACCAAGACATGTCATACTTAGATTGGAAAGGAATAAGGATAAAGAAAGGATCCTCAAGGCTGCAAGAGAAAAACAAAGAGTCACCTACAAAGGAAAACCCATAAGATTAGCAGCAGACTTCTCCATACAAACACTACAGGCCAGAAGAGAATGGCAAGATATCTATCGAGTGCTCAATGAGAAAGGCTTTCAGCCAAGAATACTATATCCTGCTAGACTGTCATTCAGACTAGATGGAAGCATCAAAACCTTCTCAGACAAGCAACAGTTGAAGGAAGCAACCATCACCAAGCCTGCCTTGAAAGAAGTTCTGAAAGGTTTCCTATAAACAACCAGACCACCACAAATAGAACATATATCAAAACACTCTAAAACTCTACAAGAATGGCGTTAAAATATCTTCAATCTTTGATATCAGTAAATGTGAATGGCCTGAATTCACCTATTAAAAGACACAGAGTAGGAAGATGGATCAGAAAACACAACCCAACAATATGTTGTCTACAGGAAACTCACCTAACGCAACAAGACAAACACAGACTTAAAGTGAAAGGATGGAAAACTATCATTCAAGCCAATGGCCCACAAAAAAGGGCAGGAACAGCTATTCTCATATCTGACATGATAGACTTTAAAATAGATAAGATTAAAAAAGATAGGAATGGACACTACTTAATGCTCAGAGGATCAGTCAATCAAGAGGACTTAACAATTATTAATATCTATGCACCCAATGAGAAGCCGTCTAAATACATCAAACTTCTACTGAAAGAGCTACAGCAATATATTAACAGTAACACAATCATAGTAGGGGACTTCAACACCCCACTATCTCAACTTGACAGATCATCCAGGAAGAAAATCAGTAAAGACATAAGGGAGCTAAATGAAGAGATAGATAAACTAGAACTATTGGACATTTTCAGAGTCATTCATCCCAAGAAACTGGAATACACATTTTACTCAAATCCACATGGATCATTCTCAAGGATAGACCATATGTTAGGCCACAAAGACAGCATCAGCCTATTCAAGAGCACTGAAATCATCCCAAGCATCTTCTCAGACCACAGTGGAATTAAACTAACACTTAACAATCAACAAAAGATTAGTAACAGTGCCAAAATGTGGAAGCTCAACAGTACACTTCTTAACAACTTCTGGGTCAAAAAGGAAATCAAGGAAGAAATCAAAATGTTTCGAGAGTTCAATGAAAATGAAGACACAAGCTATCAAAATATTTGGGACACAGCTAAAGCAGTCCTAAGAGGGAAGTTCATAGCTATACAAGCACACATTAGGAAACAAGAAAAGGCACAAATAAACAGCCTGATTGCACATCTTAAAGACCTAGAAGAAGAACAACAAAGGAACCCTAAAGCAACCAGAAGGACAGAAATTACTAAAGTTAGGGCAGAAATAAATAACATTGAGAATAGGAAAACCATACAAAAGATCAATGAAAGTAAATGTTGGTTCTTCGAAAGAGTAAACAAAATCGACAAACCTTTAGCCAGACTCACAAAACAAAAAAAAAGGGAGAAGACCCAAATAAATCGGATAGTAAATGAAAGAGGAGATATCACAACAGACATTGCAGAAATTCAACATATCATGCGAGGCTTCTATGAACAACTATATGCCACCAAGTTAGAGAACCTGGAAGAAATGAATGATTTCCTAGATACCTACCAACTTCCAAAACTAAGTAAAGAGGAAGTGGATAACATGAACAGGCCCATCACAGCTAATGAAATTGAAACAGTTATCAAAAATCTTCCCAAAAATAAAAGTCCTGGACCAGATGGTTTTACAAATGAATTCTACAAAACTTTCTTTTTTTTTTTATTTTTTTTTATTTTTATTTTTTTTTATTTTTTATTTAAGAAAGGATTAATTAACAAAACCATAGAGTAGGAGGGGTACAACTCCATACAATTCCCACCGCCCAATCTCCATATCCCACCCCCTCCCCCGATAGCTTCCTCGCTGAACATGGGCGTTGACTGGTCGGTCCATACTCCCAGTCTGCCTCTCTCTTTCCCTAGTAGGATGGGTCTCTGGGGAAGCTGAGTTCCAGGACACATTGGTGGTGTCTTCAATCCAGGGAAGTCTGGCCGGCATCCTGATGACACCTGGAACCTGGTGACTGAAAAGAGAGTTAACATACAAAGCCAAACAAATTGTTGTGCAATCATGGACCCAAAGCTTGGAAAAGTGGAAAGGTAGTATTAGGGAGGTACTCACTGCAAACTCTAGTATACTTCTGCTTTCTTACTTTGGTGCTCAACAATTTGTTAATTAATCCTTATGGTTTTGTTAATTAATCCTTTCTTAAATTAAAAAAAAAAATAAGGGCAACAAAAAGAGAAAATGAATAAATAATTTTTTTAAATTTTTATAAAGTTTATCAAGTGGTAATGATAATGCTGATGTTCTGTTGCTGCTGCTTCCTCTTCTTTTTCTTCTTTCATTTTTATTAGGGAGTTAGTGGACTTCAGTGCAGTTGTTGACACATGGGTATAATTTCTCATCTCCCTGTGCATCATACAACAGGACCTTAAGGTTCTCTCCACTTCCTCCTTCTCCTTCTCCAGACTCCTTTGTTTGGGTGTAATATATTACACCCAGTCCAAGGTTCACTTTGTAATTCCCCTGTCTTCATTTCTTAAATTCCACCTAGAAGTGAAACCACATAATCACACTTTCTAATGCCTGCCTATCTTTTCTTACATTGATATCTAAGGGTTGTCTATGGTAACCATGTTACTGCTTGTGAAAATTGTCCTTTCCTTTAGGCACAAAGCAAGATCGAGAGTACATAAAACACGAGCCAGAATCACTAAGGAGGTGTGCCATTATGTTCTCCAACTTTCTCCAAGTAGATCCCAACCCAGCTTGCAGATCAACTATGCTGGTAACAGTTTCAGATAGACAAGAATTATTGGCTACTGTCTCCATCTTGACAATTCTTCTCCCACTCAGTTAATTCCAGTTCAGCCTTCAACTCTCATTTCAAGCTCCATTTTGTAGGAAGCCTCCCCTACCTAGTTCCTGGCCCTTTTTTTTTTTTAATTTTTTTTTATTTAAGAAAGGATTAATGGTTTTACAAATGAATTCTACAAAACTTTCTTT
The DNA here is from genome assembly GCF_950295315.1 of Erinaceus europaeus. Taxonomy (NCBI): domain Eukaryota; kingdom Metazoa; phylum Chordata; class Mammalia; order Eulipotyphla; family Erinaceidae; genus Erinaceus; species Erinaceus europaeus. Next base: position 19,738,168 of record NC_080179.1, on the reverse strand, counting down.
TTTTTTTTATTTTTTTTTATTTTTATTTTTTTTTATTTTTTATTTAAGAAAGGATTAATTAACAAAACCATAGGGTAGGAGGGGTACAACTCCACACAATTCCCACCGCCCAATCTCCATATCCCACCCCCTCCCCAGTAGCTTTCCCATTCTCTATCCCTCTGGGAGTATGGACCCAGGGTCATTGAGGGTTGCAGAAGGTAGAAGGTCTGGCTTCTGTAATTGCTTCCCCGCTGAACATGGGCATTGACTGGTCGGTCCATACTCCCAGTCTGCCTCTCTCTTTCCCTAGTAGGGTGGGTCTCTAGGGAAGCTGAGCTCCAGGACATATTGGTGGGGTCTTCAATCCAGGGAAGTCTGGCTAGCATCCTGATGGCATCTGGAACCTGGTGACTGAAAAGAGAGTTAACATACAAAGGTTCCTGGCCCTTTGTAATGCACTCTTTTCCTTCCCCTCTAGCACACTGAACTCAGCTAGTAATTATACATCCACCTCAGCAATAATGTGATTGTCACTGTCCCTAACTAGAATGGTTGAAAATCTTATAAGAACGGGAATCTTATCAGTTTTTGTTTAACACTTTGTCCCTAGCACCTAACAAAGAATCTAACCACATTGCAGGTACCCAGTTACTACCTATTTGGATAAATCTATAGATGTGTTAAAGGGGGGCCTGAGGGGAATAGGAAGACCGACGCTTGCTTCCCCCTATTCCCAACATTCCTCACGCCAATCTCAACAGTGAATTGGAAAGAAGAGCATGATTATTCAGGTAACTTAAAGTCTTATTGAAAACAAAACATGTTAGGGAAAGAGAGAGCTGGAGAAAAAAGGAGAAAGAGAGGGGGCTGAAACTGACTTCTTGCTCACATGGCAGTCCTGGGAAAGAGCGAGAGAGCAAGGGAAGAGAGGCTTACGAGGCTGAAGTCAGGCCCAAGAGCCCAGACATGCTCAGGCTCCCACTTTTAAACCCAAATCCCCCCCCACCCCCGCCCTGCCTACACCTCCCAAGCCACACCTGCAACCACTCCCATCTCACCTGTAACCTAAGCAGCAAATAAGTTGTAGTGTGTGTCCCACATAATAGTAGGTTTATATGTAAACTAAAATATGCTTGTTATCTGAAATTCAGATATACTTTTTTTTTATTACTTAAATCTAAATACTGCATCTTAAGGAGCTTTTGAAATGACATTGCAAATCTTTCATTTAATAGACAAAGAGGAGAGGCCTTACTAAGATAGCTTTCCTGGGAGGGTGCCTGTTTTGCTATGCACTCAACCCAACTTTGAGTTCTTAGCACCAGTGGAAGTAGTGTGGCTCTGGGGGAAGTTTTGGTGCTATGGGATCTTTCTCTCTCTCTTTCCCTCTCTTTCTCCTCTTCTTTCACCCTCGCCTCCTCACCTTTCTTTCTCCATTTGAAAAAGTTGACTGGAGTGGTGGAGCCCAGGAAATGACAAATGATAGACAAACAGGCAGACAGACAGGAAGAAAAACAAAAAGGTGACCACAGATCTAGCACAACAGTGCATAAAACTTGTATGAAGAGGCCCCAGATTCAATCCCCCTGCACCACATAATGCCAGAACTACTGATGCTCTGATCTCTCTCTCTCTCAAATTAATAAATACATTTTAAACACAAAATAAAAAACAATGAAAATGGGACCTAGAGACATGAATCTCAAGGGAGATATTTAAAAAAAATTTTTTTTATTATCTATATTTATTAATTGGGTAGAGACAGCCAGAAATCAAGAGAGAAAGAGGAAATGGAGAGAAAGAGAGACAGAAAGATACCTGCAGCCTGGCTTTATCACTTGCAAAGCTTCCCCTGCAGTTAGGGACTCAGGGCTCTAACCTGGGTCTTTGTGCACTGTGAAGGCGAGCCACCATCTGGCCCCAAGAGAAAATTTTCTTAAAGGTGACTTTATAGTCTGTATTTTTTTATTTTTAAAGAACATTTTATTTTAATGAGAGATAGATAGATAGATAGATAGATAGATAGATAGATAGATAGATAGATAATCAGAGAACTGCTCAGTCCTGGCTTCTGGTGGTGCTGGTGATTGAACCTGGGGCTTCAGAACCTCAGGCATGAGAACTGTTGTTTTCTTACCAAACTGATCTAAAACTTCTTCAGAGGAAAGCAGAGTCAAAAGATGGAGAGATTTCATTGAAATTGAAATTTCCATAGTGGTTATGCAAAGGACTTTCATGCCTGAGACTTCAAGGTCCTAGGTTCAATCCCTGACACTTTATAAGCCAGAGCTGAGTGATGTTCTAAGAAAAACAAAATATAAAAAGAGTAAAAATTCATTAGTGCCTAGAATAATTCTTGGACACTTCAGTAATACATACCAAGAAGTTTCTTATGTAATTTGAGCTGGTTTGATATTCGTGCAATTTTTAACAGGGAGACTCTTCGCTAATACGAAAAACATTTTGTACATTTTAAAATTCAAATTGCTAGGCTAATAACTGGTCTAGTGCCATTCACATAATAGAAACTCAGTAAATACTTGTTAAATTAATCATAGCTTTATTTTAGGTTATTCATGTTGCTATGTAAAAATACTTTCTTAACCAGTGTTATTTCTCATTTATATATATATATATAATATTTATTTATTTATTCCCTTTTGTTGCCCTTGTTGTTTTATTGTTGTAGTTATTATTGTTGTTGTCGTTGTTGGATAGGACAGAGAGAAATGGAGAGAGGAGGGGAAGACAGAGAGGAGGAGAGAAAGATAGACATCTGCAGACCTGCTTCACTGCCTGTGAAGCGACTCCCCTGCAGGTGGGGAGCCAGGGTTCGAACCGGGATCCTTATGCCGGTCCTTGTGCTTTGCACCATCATTTTTATATTTTAAAAATGATTTTATTTACCTGATAAGACAAAGAGGTGAGAGAGAGAACCAAGTCCCTGCAATACTCTGGTACATGAGGCATTAAACTTGAGGCTCTAACCTGAGAGTTTCAAGGATGTGAGCCCTGTGCCCAGTTCCCAGTGCCCTGTGCCTGTGCCTAGCGGAGCTATATCCCCAGTCACCAGTGTGGTTTTTTACCCATATTTCTGCCCCACCCCCTCCTTTTTATTAGAAGGTTAAGAGTTAACAGCACAACTGTCTACACATGGGCACCATTTCCCCACTCTGCATCAAGGGTGTCTGCAAAATGCTCTCACTCCCAGTCTAGGACACCAACCCCTCCCCCAACCCCAGCCTCCCTGTTTTTACAAAAGAAAGCCTGAATTTCTTTGCCTGAACATAAAAAAAGCAAACTAAATATATTTGTAGAAGTAAACATGTAAAATAGTAAAACTGGTCAAATTTTGTATTTTACCACTTTCCGGAATAGCTTAAGCATAGACCTAGCTAGGTTAATGAATTTTATATCTTCAAACTGATTCCGTTCAACTTCATTTACTCCCGTTCTCTCAGAACAAGACACCTAGATGGGAATCACCATTATGGCTTTATGTACTTTTTAAGTTTTATTTATTTAGTTAGTTAGTTTGGATAGAGACAGAGAGAAATTGAGAGGTGGGGGGGATAGAGAAAGAGAGACACTGACAGCCCTGCTTCACTGCTTGTGAAACATCCCTCCTGTAGGAGCTTGAACCTGGGTCCTAGCAGACTGTAAAATGTGAGTTGCATGGACTGTGCCACCACTCAGCCCCATAGTAGCTTTAGAAATGAAACAGGAATTTTAACTGGCATCTTCTTATTAAATTTCTCTCTCAAAACAACAACAACAAAAAAATCATGACAAAATGTTGATGTAAACATTTAGCTCCCATTTCTGAAAAGCAATTTGAAAGACTGAGTAGGTCTTTCTTTCCTTTTCTCTTAATTTTCCAAGACACTCACATTTCTAAATGCAGATTCTGAAGTCTTTGTTCAAACAACAGATCTTCTTACAGTTGAGTTACATGGTCATTTGAGAATAGAGCTCCAAGACCATTTGTCTCCAGTTTCATTTGACTATTTCCAAAATTGAGATCCATATAAAGTACATTGTGCTCAAATATGACTTTCTTACCCTGCCAACCCTCACATCAAATGAATTCATTGTTACTAACTGAATACCAGATAGTTCCAACAATAGTTCTAAATCTTCCCATTAACATGTAGTTTCTGGCACTGAAGTAGGTTTTCTAATAAAATTAACTGGGAAAATGTCAGAGGAAAATGTTATAATCCTTTAGATAAGTTTACTTTGTTTTGTATTCAAATCCTGACAGTGGATTTTCTTAACATCTTGGTAACAAATTCACAACCAGTCAATACTGTGACTACTTTAATGTAATTAATAACTACAATGTATACGAAATTTTAGTGATTTTCATCCAAAATTATTCATTCCTCTTCTCCATGACTCATAACACATTTACGAGGTTTTTCTTTGCATCTTCAAAAATAAGTCTCGAGATTCATTTCTCCTATTCACTCCTGTAACATTTGATTTAAGTGTCTTGGAACCCAGTTTGCTAGTTTGTTTTGGTTTTTTGTTTGTTTTTTAAATCTAAATTGTCACCATGTTTCCTTAGCCCTTAGCTAGACTCCTCTAATATTAGATGGTAGAATTTGATAAAGTGTCTAGTGCCAGGGTTTGGAATAGAATCATTGGTGCCAAGAATTTCTGTACTTCTCACACATCCAGTATACTCAGTCGATCTTCATGAGCATTCCACTGGGGTTAGAAACACTTATTTGCTGATTGATGTTGTATTTATCTCCATCTTTTATTGAACTACTTTTTTGCTAGCATACTTACAATTATTAATTTTTTGCTAAAGGTTCAAAGTCTCTTCATAAACTTAAAAAACTAATCTTCCAGGAGTCGGGCGGTAGTACAGCGGGTTAAGCACATGTAGCGCAAAACTCAAGGACCGGTGTAAAGATCACGGTTCAAGTCCCCAGCTCCCCATCTGCAGGGGAGTACTTCACAGGCGGTGAAGCAGGTCTGCAGCTATCTCTCTTTCTCTCCCCCTCTCTGTCTTCCCCTCCTCTCTCCATTTTTCTCTGTCATATCCAACAACAACAATAATAACTACGACAGTAAAACAACAGGAGCAACAAAAGAGAATAAATAAATAATACCTGGACAGTACACCAAGCACACAGCCCAGCTGTGAAGCCTGGCCTCCATCACACTGGGTGAATTTTCAGTGCTGTGGTGTCTTTTCTGTCTCTCCCTCTCTATACTATACCTGAAAAAGTCTGCTTGGGACTTTGAAGTCCTTGCAACAAAAACTTTTTTTTTTAGCTGAGTTCACATTGGCTTATAACTTATCCATTACAACTTAACACTGTAGTTAGACATCTGTAGTAATGAAATTTTGAGTCTGTTCTTTGTCTCCCCCTTCTGCTCCCCACCCCCTGCTTCATGTCATTGTTCCTTGGGCCTTAGGTTAAACCCTTTTCCACATTTAGTAACTCAAGGTCTAAGTAAGATCTATGACTTTGATTTTTGTCCAGCGCTATATCATATGGAGAGTGACATATATACAAGATGAAGTAAAACTGTAACCAAGAACTGGAAGATAGATCTTTTAAACTTAAAAAGTAAGATGTGGTGGCCTGGGCTGGGCAGTGACGCACCTGGCTAAACACACATTACCATGTGCAAAGAAAGACCCAGGTTCAAACCCTGAAGTCCCTGTGGAAGCTTCATAAGTGCTGAAGCAGTGCTGTAGGTCTCTCTCTTTTCTCTCTCTCTCCTATCAATTTTTCTCCATCCTACCTAATAAGGAAAGAGAGAGAGAGAGAGAGAGAAAAGGAGGAAGAAAGGGAAAAACATTTTTTTTAAAAAAACTAAGATCTAAAATCAATCCTTTTCCCCAACATGGATCCCACTCAAATGACTTAACTTTCTGCCATAACTGTCATTTGAAGAACTGGGATGGCATCCACAGAGAAATTCAATTTATATGCTATTTCTAACACTTACTGTATGTCTCAGCAAGAGGGAAAATCTTGTGTGTGTGTCCTTTTAAAAGCTCTGTTTTTGAAATTGCATCTTTTGATAACTGTTCATGGTGGCTGTTACTGATGCGGATGGCCTATTTGCAGTTTGCAGCCAACCCAGTAGTATTCCAGGCTGGAACTATTCTATAAGCTTGTGGGGGAGGGGAAGAAAACTCAAGAGCAATTCAATTGAAAGAAGCTTTAGACTGGTAAAACAATGAATAAAAAAACTGAATGGAGCAGAGACTGTAATAATTTCTCTGTCGTGGCAGCTTCTCTTTGTTATAAATGTCCTCACTTTGAATGTGAGTTTCCAGGATGCTAAACCAATTAAGTTGAAACTATGCTTAAATACTCTCTCTTAAGACCTATTTGAAAATACAGAATGAAGTATGGCTTGAAATTAACCTTTATGAAATAAATAGTTCTGATTTTTTTTTTTTTGCAGTAAAATGGAGGCGTTTGCTACCACTGAACATGCATTTTCTCAGAAATGCATGATTGCAATGCATCAAAATTTGAACAGGGAAGGCAAAGGTACACTGGCTTCAAAACAAAAAGCAAGCAAACAAAAAAAAAATATCAAGATTTAGGTTGTTTTTGGTTTATTTTTAAGGGAAATGTAATATTTTTTTCATTGCCTCCTAGGTACAGTATTTATTTATTTGATATCAGGAGGCTGTTAATTTTCTGTTGTAAAGTTAAAAATTCAACTAGTAAGTTCAGGAGTGACCATTCTGAGCCACTTATGACTCTTGCAAGTTTTTTTCTAACCTCGTGTTTACAAATGGCAAGCTTGTACTTGATTTTACTATTTTAAAAAGTCACTAATTTCATGATTATGTGAATAAACATAACACATATTTTGAGAGGTTTACAATGACAATGCAAGACAGAGACACATGGGGGCACTGTTAACAACTCCAGTAGCTAAACCACTTTTGTGAGGGTGATGGGGAGAGGGAAGCAGGAGGGAGGGTGAGAGAGGAGAGTGGGCCTTGACTAACGATAGCCATAAATTCAGACTTTTTTTTCTCTTTCTTTTTCTATTTTTTTTAAATTGGGGAATTAATGTTTTACATTCAACAGAAAGTACAATAGTTTGTACATGCATAACATTCCCCAGTTTCCCATATAACAATACAACCCCCACTAGGTCCTCTGAATCCTTCTTGGACCTGTATTCTCCCCACCCCCCCACCCCAGAGTCTTTTACTTTGGTGCGATACGAAATTCAGACTTTTGATCTCTACCAAGACTTGTGCTAGTTTTCTCTTATGCTAATCTAAAGGCCTTTGGTTTGCTTTTAAAATACTGCTTAAACATTTGTTCTTTTTAGTAACAGTCCTTGGAAAAAAAGAAAGAAGGAAGAAATGTGGCCAGAGGAACAGCTCACCATTTATGGCACCTGCCTTAACCTGTAAACAGCCCAGACCTGGCATCATAAAGGGAGTTCTTAGACGGCACTGGGGGGTGAGGGTGGGGGTGGGAGACTCTGGTAATCTCTTCCTCTCTCTGTCTCTGCATGAAAAAGTCAGCCTGGACTGGTGAAAACATTTGTGCCTCAGGCTCAAGAAACACTAAATAAACAAATAAAATTTAAAGAGTATACCGCCAGACAGAAAACAGTGATTGAGAATAGTCAGCAAGAGCAGGGGGTGGGGGTGGAGTAGATATCATAATGGTTATGCAAAGAGACTCTGGTGCCTGAGGCTAAAAATTTCCAGGTTCATTCCTCTGCACCACCATAAGCCAGAACTGAGCAGTGCACTGGTTAAAAAAAAAAGAAAAATGAGGAGGAGATGGAAGGCTAAAATTGCTTTAAAGAGAGAGAGGGGTCGGGGAATGGTCAGCAATTCAGTATAAATCATGCATTGCATGAAGAGGTCAATTTGAAAAATACTGGCCTGGAAACAAAAGGTGAGTGCTATTTGCTTACCAAGAAGGAACTAGGGAAAGAAAATTTGTTTAATTAGTCCCTTTCCTCCAAAATTCCAGTTCTATAAACTGAAGATTGAAATAGAAGATGGAAATAGATCACTGGCCCCAGTGGTCACTGGCTCTTTGTTGTTTGTTGGTTTGTTGAACAGCATTTATCTATAGTGGCCTTGTGTACAGGTTATGTGGGTCCTTCCTGCCAACACTCTTCTGGATTATAGACTGCAGTATTTTGAGTATTTGCATTATAGTCACCTGGAAGATACAGACTGTAGTTTTTGGATTTTGGTTGTAGTGTTATACTCACCTAGATTATAGGTTATGTTGGGATGACTTCTATGACAAGCTCTATCAGCATTTTATTTGTCTATTTATTTATTTATTAGCAGAACACTGCTCAGCTCTGGTTTATGGTGGTACAAGGGACTGAACTCAGAACTTTGGAGTCTACCCTATTTACATTTTAGTTGGGAGGGCTTTTTAGATCTATTTGGAAAAAAAATTACATGATACTGATGCTCTTTTTCCTTATGACTATCACATTTCTCTCTCTCTCTTTTTTTTTTTTTTTTTACCAGAGCACTGCTCAACTCTGGATTATGATGGTACAGGGGATCGAACCTTAAACTTTGGAGCCTCAGGCATGACACTCTCTTTACATAACCATTATGCTATCTACCCTTGCCCCATTTCTCTTGTTTTTACTTGTGTTTTCTTTCTCTCTCTCTCTTTTACCTGCTTCTGCAGGTGGGGAACTTGTGTTTCTTTAATATCTTTCTACTGAGTTTTATAATGTCTAGTATAGTCTCACATTGTTAGCTTTTTAGGTATCTTTTAAAAATTTACTATCTTTATTTATTGGATAGAGACAGCCAGAAATCAAGAGGGAAGGGGGAGATAGAGAGGGATAGAAAGAGAGACACCTACAGCACTGCCTCACCTTGCACAAAGCTTTCCCCCTGCAGCTGGGGAAAATCATGAATCAAGAATTTTTTTTTTTTTTAACCAAAGCAGGATCTGACTAAATTTGTAGTAGGGCACCAAAGTAAAAACCCTGGGTGGAGGGTGAGGGTGGATGTTCAGCTTCATGGGGTGGGGGTGGGGGGGATGGGATGGGACACAGTCTTTTGGTGGTGGGAATGGTGTCTATGTACACTCCTATTAAATTGCAGTCATATAAATCATTATTGAATTAATATGAGAGGGGAAAAACTGATTGAATGTCTCAAACTTTTTAAAACACAGACTGAGTTTTTTTAATACATAGGCTGAGTCTTTGATATGTTGACTCTCTTAAAAGCTTAATCCAGGGAGAACAAAAGCAACTGGTGTCATAGCTATATGCAAATATTTTTGTCATAGGACATAAAATATGGTGAGGGTGTGTATGATACAGCAAATCCTAACAAAAGGATTTTTCTTTTTTTTAAATTTATTTCTTTATTGGGGAATTAATGTTTTACATTCAACAGTAAATTCAATAGTTTGTACATGCATAACATTCCTCAGTTTCCCATTTAACAATACAACACCCACTATGTCATTTATCAAAGTTAACCTAATTGCCAAACAATATGATTATTGAAATAACTATCTATTGTCTTCTTAAACCCTAAGACAACAGGAACCTCCAGCTTCCTCTATAGAGCCTATATTTTTCCCAATCCTGGAACCTCTGAGTGGGGCTTACTTTCCTGCATGCTTCTCTCAAGTCATACCAAATGATATTGCATCCACCAATTCAACCTAATCAATGTAACAAGTACCATCTCAGTATGCTTCACCTCAGACTGTGTACAGAGACATCAGGCATCACTCATCATTCGGGTGAGATCTTTCCTTTCATAGTATTCTCTAATTCCATTCCAGGAGGTTCACTTCCTAACAAAGGCCCCCCCCCAAAAAAAAAAAAACACATCATGAATTCTTGCTGTATATGAATTCTTTTCTTAAAAAAATTTAAATCATCTTTATTTATTGGATAGAGACAGCCAGAAATCAAGAAGGAAGGGAGTGACAGAGAGGGAGAGAGACAGAGAGACACCTGCAACACTGCTTCACCACTTGCAAAGCTTTCTCCCTACTGGTGGGGACTGGGGGCTCAAACCCAGGACCTTGCCCATTCTAACATATATGCTCAACCAGGTATGCCACCACTCGCCCCAAGATTTTCTTTTTTCTCCTTCCCTTTTTCTTTCTTTTCTTTTCTTTCTTCTCTTTCTTTTTTTTTTTTTTTTTTTTTTTGCCTCCAGCGTTATCGCTGGGGCTCAGTGCCTGCACTACGAATCCGCTGCTCCTGGAGGCCATTTTTCCCATTTTGTTGCCCTTGTTGTTGGGCTTGTTGTAATTGTTATTGTTGTTGTCATAGCTGTTGTTGTTGAATAGGACAGAGAGAAATCGAGAGAGGAGGGGAAGAGAAAGACACCTGCAGACCCGCTTCACCGCTTGCAAAGCGACCCCCTGAAGGTGGGGACCTGGGGGTTTGAGTTTGAACCGGGATCCTTAAGCCTTAGGCTGCCCTTGTGCTTTGTGGCATGTGCGGTTAACCCGCTGTGCTACAGCCCAGCTCCCTCTTTCTTCCTTTCTTCCGCCTTTCCTTCCTTCTTTCCTTCTTTTCCTTATTCTCTTTTGTTCTTTACCAGAGGACTACACAGTTGCAGGGTAATGAACCTGAGACTTCAAGATCATAGGCATGAATGTCTTTTGCATAACCATTATGCTATCTCATGCCCAAAAGATTTTCTGAGGGCTGGGGTGGATAGCATAATGGTTGTGCAGAGACCCTCATGCTTGAGGCTCCAAAGTCCCTGGTTCAATCCCCAGTAGTACCATAAACCAGAGCTCTGGTTAAAAAAAAAAAACAAAAAAACCCCACTTTTTTTAATATTTATTTTTTCCCTTTTGTTTCCCTTGTTTTATTGTTGTAGTTATTGTTGTTATTGATGTCGTTGTTGGATAGGACAGAGAGAAATGGAGAGGGGAGGGGAAGACAGAGGGGGAGAGAAAGACAGACACCTGCAGACCTGCTTCACCGCCTGTGAAAAGACTCCCCTGCAGGTGGGGAGCCGGGAGCTCGAACTGGAATCCTTATGCCTGTCCTAGTGCTTTGCACCACACTGGCTTAACCTGCTGTGCTACCGCCCGGCTCCCCACCCCCCAAAAAAAGATTTTTTTCTCATGTTAACTTCTATAGTTTCCTGAAATAGACTTACTTCATCATAGTTTGTTATCTTTTATACATTTCTGGATTCCGACAAGTCAATATTTTATCTGTGATTTAATCCATGTCCATGAGGAAATGTATTCTCTAGGTGTTCTTTTAGTTCTTGATATATTTACTAAGTGGATGGAGGCTATAGTAGTTTCATAAAATGAAAATAATGCTTTCTTTCTGTAGAAATGTTTAAGATTGAATTTTCTCCCTTAAATACTTACCCCATTTATTTTCATGGTTTTTAATTTTATTCATTAATGACAGTCATTCTCAAAATTTATTTTAGAATTAACCAATAAAAAAATTATACAAAGGGGTCCAGGTGGTGGCGCACCTGGTTAAGTGCACCTATTACAGTGTACAAGGACCCAGGTTCAAGCCCCTGGTCCCCACCTGCAGGGGGAAAGCTTTTTGAGTATTGAAGTAGGGTTGCAGGTGTTTTTGTCTCTCTCCCTCTCTATTCCCCCTCCCCTCTCAATTTCTATCCAATAATAAATAAATAAATAAATATGAATATAAAAATAAAAAATCATACAAAAAGTAACTGAAATTGGAATGCCTCAGTTTTAAGGAACTACTTTTCCTAAAAACAAAGACATGTGCACTTGCACATACCTTCTTGTATGCAATATCATACTGACATATTGTTGTATAAACTGGGATTTCTTGACTTACAATGCCTCACGTTGCAAATATGTTTCCACGTCAATAAATAAATTTTAGTAATATGTTTCTACAACATAATTTTAAGATGCATAGTACTCTATTTTATAGAAACTCTCTTCCACATAAGTAGTGCACTTATGAAACTACTAGTGTGCTATTTTTATGCTTCTCAGTGTTGTTGTTATAATCACCCACGTTACACTAACTGAAGCTAACTTACTTTAAGACTTATCAAATTCCTGATTTCCTTAGTATATAGATTCTAAAGAGTAAAAATTGCTCACGCAAAGAGTTGGTACAATATTAAGCTTGGTATGATATGCTGCAAAAATTCAACAGGCACATTTAAATATTTTTATGGATGATTTTCTATGCAGAGAAAATTGTACTGTCCTATTAAATCATCAAACTAAAATCACTTTCACTGTACTCAACAGATTTATAACCAGGTTAGATAGAAGTACATTTGCTATTTTGAAATTGTAATAGTTCTTAGTTTTTCTCAGAATTAAAATTCTCTTACTTAGTAAAAGACAATCTCTTGAATTTCTTCCATATTTGGGACCTCAATAACTGGGTTGGTAGCACAGTATTTTGGTCTACTAATATGAGCAAATCTTTCCAATCATTCTACCTATTTTTTTTTATTAAATTGATCATATTGCATAAAACTGTAAGCTGTCACTATTTGAATTAAGTGAATTTAAAGTAGACTATACCAGGCCTTTTTGATTTGCAAATTTCCTCGTAAAAGCCATACCAGTGAAATGCTCAGCATGAAAAGCAAGTTTTCATATGTTAGTAGCATACAGTTACTTATATATAAGTACATATAAATACATTCACTCGAGGTACATTCATTATTCATTATATGTACATAGAAGTACATTCATTCAAGGGATATGCTTTATTGCTCACATATTTATAATAAATCATTTAACCTCCAGACCATTATTGGCAAATATATTTTTCTATTCCTTCTAATCTGTATATAAAAGAGAGTAGGTTAAGTTCTCCAGTTTCTACTATCTCAACCTTAGCAAGAGTATATAATTTTACATTTTGTTTGATGATTAACTCTGTTCAAAGGCTCAGAAAATGCTAATGGTGAGACAAAGGGAATTGTATATTAACTTAAAAATCTTAGCCTGAATTCACAAGTGAGACAAAATGTAGAAAAATATCACACACTTAGGAGCAACTGGCATAATATGCATGAGTTTCCCTAAGCAAATGTAACCTGAGTAGACATGATCCATTAAGAGATAAAATGCCAGCTCTTTCTTTAGGTGCATTATAGACATGGGAATTAGCAGATAGGAAAATCTGATTTTTTGAAACAAACAAAAAAAAAAATGAGCAGTGGTATTATAACTTTAATCATCTAGATGAAACAATGAACTAATTGCATCTAATGACCCACTGATGTACTTTCAACACCTTTGGGGATCAATTTTACCCAAAATGAATAGAGCCAGTGCTACACAGTCTGCTATCAAGCAGTGACCTCTCTGATTCAAATGCAAAATGCTATTGCAGATGAAATTCACTGGGGCAAAATGTTCAATAGAAAGATTACATTTCCACTGGGGCAGAAAGATATTTGCCAGCATCTCATTAAGGCTTGGATACCAAGTCTTGGATTTCAATCAGCACTGAGATAGAATGGCAATAGTCCAGTAGCAAGAATGTAGCTCAGGCTTTGCTTCCCATAGCATTATGCATTTTTTTCCATCTACAATAAAATCTTGAAAAAAAAAATTCCCAAGGAATAGATATGAAAAGAAATAGCCTTGTAGTCATTTTAATGCCAGCCACACAACACGTTCCATGAAGCCTCTTCGGCCTGATAACTTTGCCTTTCACTAGGGGAGGAGAAGGTGACATCATTTACATTTAGCCCCACACGTGAAAAAGGCTGAAATTCTCTGCACCATAAATGTAACATCAATTCTTCCACCTTTGCAGCTCCACCTCCCATCATTAATATAGTACAACCATTTTATCGTCAGCATTTTATCCTCTTCTCCCTCGAAGTAATTTACCGACTTAATGGAAATGTGAGAGATTTGCCTTAACAGACTTTATGAATTTAAGCAAAAGGTCCTGCTGAACATTTCCTTCTGGAGAGAGGTTATTCTTTGGCCAGGAGGCGTTTGTAATAGTTGAGTAATCAAAAAAGATTTGCCTTGGACTTGCTAATTTGCTCAGTCTCTTAAGTAACAAAAGGGTCTAAACTCTGCCTCACAATTTAAAGTGAGCCCATAAAAGCTTCCAGCTTAGCAAGAAATCTAAGAATCCGCAATCTGAGCTTTTAACCCCATTTCAATTTGTGCAAGTGTAATATCATTAGGGACTGATTTCTCCTGCAGGGTAGCTGTACTTTCCACAGAATTTAGCCCCTCAGCCCAGAGATGGTTGGGCGAGTGAACAATTTGAAGAAGACAAACTACTGTAGAAGTAAAACTTGTTTTCCCTGAAGTATCGGAGGCTGGGAACATTGTAAGTTTCATCGGGAAGAGTTTCCCATGAAACTTTTGGTCAGCTATAACCAGGTAGTACTGCTGAGGGCTTTGGACATTGGTGTCTTTAGCTCACTCAGGAGCCAGGACATTATCAAATAAGTAAGGTCTTTACTGTGGGTAATACAATGGAAGGGGGCTCATGCCTAAAGGAAAGCTCCTTGAACAACAGAAAAGCATGGATTTTGTTCTTTTAGGGGTTGGCCAATGCTGGGTGTCAAGATGGTATTATAGAACGTGAAAGTCTGACTACACGATGTATGTGTGTAGTATGATCATACTTCTTCATGTGGCCCATGCTCAGAAAGCAGCTTCCAAATCCCACCCAGAAATAAACAAGTTTACTATGATTATGAACCTTTGATCACTTTGAGCCAAATTGACTTTCTACAGTGCAAATGTCTATGTGAGTCACCTGGTTTGGACTAGTCCTGGGGTAGCAATCTTTGTTCCTGGTGGGCCAGACTAATAAAGGAACTTAGGGTTTTACTGAAAGACAACCAGTGATAAAATGTGATTCGTTTGTACTGCACCAAAGCAAAGGATTCTGAGAGAGGGCAGGGTTCATTCAGCATGCATAATAGTGGAGGAGGTCATAGGTTAGGAGTGAGAAGCTTTGCAGAAAACTGAGAAATTTTACACATGCACCAACAACTGTATTTACTGTAAATTATTACCCCCCCATGTGATTCTTCCTTCATTCTTCTACTGCTTTTCTCTGGAATTACTGTAAGGGCTTTTAGTTAGGCCCGAGTTCCCAACATCAGTAAGAACGCTGGATTGAATTTTGATTAGGAGATAAATTGAATTCAGTTGTATCCTTTTTAATTTGCATAGCTGCATCTGAAAAGGACGCTACTGGCAGAATCATCTCCCTGAATCCACAGCTGTATTCCCAGCATGTAAAGCAGTGTCAGGCATCAGGATGCCCAATACATGATGAACGAATGAATAAGCTGTAGTAGAATAAAGCCATTGTTAGTATTGGGTTAAGCAGAGACACTATCATTTTGCCTCACTTTGTATTACTAGTCACCATCTTCTAACTCCTTAGTAGGACTTGTACTACCTGTTCCTCCTTTTAAATACCTCTTTCGGAAACAACTAGACACACCGTATATCTTAATGGGAAAATGTATAATAATAATTATAGCCTTCTAACCCAGAAAGCAAGTACAAGAAAATGATGTTGTGAAGCTGTGATCTGGACCAAAACCTTGAAACTTAAACCAAGAAAAGAGAAGAAAAGAGAAATCTCAACCGATAGCCCAGAACAGCTACATTTCCTGGAATTCCTGAGACAGTCCTAATTTTTTAAATATATTCTTACTGCCCCTTTAGTTATGATTTCTTTTAACTAGACTAGAAGGAGCAGGGAAAAATAAGAGTGGGAAGGAGAGTGGGAGGGTTTTTGTTACAGATTAACTGACCTACTGAACTGTCAGGAAAGTCATGATACATTTTTTCATAGAAAAATATGCCATAACTTTTCCAACAATCCAATAAATCTCCTTTGGATATGTTATTCTGAGAATTATTAAAAGTCATCTCAAGCTCGCTAGTCCCCCTTCCCCCATAGAAGGTAAAAGGGTCAATGATGCAAGCACATTAATTTCTGATATTAAGAGTAGCAGGACTAGTTATGGCTGGTCCATAATTGTATATGAAGAACCAACAGGTAGCATCTCGGTAGGTGACTCAGCAGGTAAAATGCTTTGTACTCCCAGGTTCACCCCACAGAACAGAAAGGTGCTCTGATCTATTCCCTCACATAAAATAAATCTTTAAAAAAAAAATCAAAAGGTGAAAAATCACAACACACTTAGGTTACTGAGAAAAGTTCAGTTTGATAGAGACATAAACAAGACTGTTTCCTTACCAAAAGCCTCTCTTATCTCTGTGAAAGAAAGAAAAAAAACAAAAACACTCTCCCTGAAACACCTACACCACCACTAGTAGAGTTCTTCTTGATTACTACATACAGGCATTGCTTGAGGAACTTTATCCGGCCTGTCTCATTAGTATGTTAACTGGATAAATTCGAAACAGTTCACCTGAGAATACACCTGCTTTGACATGTGCATTTTGACCCGGGCCTACCCCTGGTACCCACAGCACTCGGGAGACCTTTGGGCTTGTGGTATCTTTCCCTCTCTCTTCATGTTTCTCTGTCTCTGTCTCTCTCAATATGAAAAAGCTGGCCCAGAGCAGTGAAGCCCTGGTGATGCCCAAAATAAAACAAAATATAACAAAACAAACAGACAAAAAACAGGTTAACCATACTTATGCTTTTCAACTATTAGGATTAAAAAAAAAAAATCACTGATGACATTAAAAGTTCCTGTTGCTGGCAAAAGAGAAAGAGCAGTAGGAATTGGGATTTTGCCTTTGTGTATAATCTCTACATTTTAATTTTTTATTACTGAAAATACCAAGGATAAATTTTGTCTTAATTTAATTTTAGTTAATTAAATTCATATACATAGCTTACACATTCAAGTAGTAAATAATATAAAGGCACTGTCCCAAACTACCACATCAATAATATCCATCCTTTTAGTTGTTTATTACACATTGTATTGTCATCTCAGTTCTCAATATTCTTTACTATTTCTTGATGCTTTTCATTTTACAATTCTATTTGACTTTCTACTGTGGAAAATGAGTATTTGATTTTTACTCACATATTTCCCCCACCAATCTCTTCTGTAGCTATAATTTTCATTCAATCAATATGCAATGTTTATACTATTATCACTTTGCTAATATTATGAATAGATAAGCTAAGCCTATCTGGGTCCATACTCCCCAGAAAGATACAGAATAGGAAAGCTTCCAGTGGAGGCGATGGGATATGGAACTCTTGTGGTGGGAAATGTGTGGAAGTTTATCCTATGGTTTTGTCGATATTTTCTATTTTTTATTTTATAAATAAATTAGATTTTAGGGAGCTGGGCGGTGGTGCAGCAGGTTAAGCACACATGGTGGGAAGCACATCAGGAACCCAGTTCGAGCCACTGGCTCCCTACCTGCAAAAGGTTCACTTCACAGGCGGTAAAGCAGGTCTGCAGGTGTCTGTCTTTCTTTCCCCACCTCTCTGTCTTCCCCTCCTCTCTCGATGTCTCTCTGTCCTATCCAGCAACAATGACAACAATAATAACAACAACAATGACAAACAACAAGGGCAACAAAAGGGAAAAATAAATAAATAAAAATTTAAAAGATGACCCTTGGTGTATTGCACCAAAGTAAAAGACTCTGGGGTGGGTATTTCACTGTCAACTGTAAACCATTAATCATCCTAATAAAGAAAAATTAAAATTAATTAATTAATTAAATAAAAAAAAGAGAGAAGGTAACCATGAGCCAAGAAATGTGAACAATTGTTACACCCTAAAAAAGGGGAAGATGACAGATTCTCCTCTATAGCATCCAAAAGGAATATCATCCTGCATATTCTTTCTTTTTTTATTATTATCTTTATTTATTTGATAGAGGCTGCCATAAATTGAGAAGGGAGGGAAAGATAAGGAGGGAGAGAGACAGACAGACAGACACCTGCAGTGGTGCTTCACCACTCACAAAACTTTCCCCCTGAAGGTGAGGACCGGAGGCTCAAACATGGGCTCAACCAGGTGCGCCAACATTCAGGTCTCCATATTCTTTCATTTTTGGCCCAGTGGGATGCATTTCAGATCTTTAATAACTTTGTGTTAATTTTTTATAATAAACAAATACAAGGAGATAATATACACAATTAGCAGTTTTATCAAGTAAGACTATGCAATTATCGCAAGTTGATACTAAACTTGGTTTATATTTAAAAAATGAAAGGATAAAGAAAACCAGAGAAAGGTAAGTAAAGTAGCAAACATTGACTGAGTATGTGCAAGATACCAGGCATTTTTCAAGATGTCTTAAATTAGATATCTTTTTTCAATCTTTAAAAAAAAATTTATTTATTCCCTTTTATTGCACTTGTTTGATTGTTGTAGTTATTATTGTTGTTGTCATTGTTGGACAGGAAAGAGAGAAATGAAGAGAGGAGGGGAAGACAGAGAGGAGGAGAGAAAGACACCTGCAGACCTGCTTCACTGCCTGTGAAGCGACTACCTTACAGGTGAGGAGCCCGGGGCTCACACCAGGATCCTTAGGCTGGTCCTTGAGCTTTGTGCCACCTGCGCTTAACCCGCTGCGCTACCGCCTGACTCCCAATTAGATATCTTATTGGGTTAACTCTAGGACTTTTATAATGGAGTAGGAAACTTGCAAAAATAGGAAAGACTAAAAAAAGAGACAGATATTTGCCTCTTCGTCAGAGATGTGAATTTAAATGTAATTTGGGTTGTTATTGCTCTTTTAAAATAGCTTTCCCCCCCCCCAGGGTTATTGCCCGGGCTGGGTGCCTGTACCATGAATCTACTGCTCCTGGAGACCATTTTTTTCCCCTTTTGTTGCCCTTGTTGTTTTTATCATTGTTTTGGTTATTATTGTTGTTGTTGTTGTATAGGACAGAGAGAAATCAAGAGAGGAGAGGAGACAGGGGAGAGAAAGACACCTGTAGATCCGCTTCAGTGTCTATGAAGCGACTCCCCTGCAGGGGTGGGGAGCTGGGGGCTCGGGATCCCTATGCCCGTCCTTGCGCCACTTGCCCTTAACCCGCTGCGCTACCGCCCGACTCCCTTTTTTTCTTAAACCAGAGCACCACTCTCACCTGGAGCCTCTACACATACAAGTCCTGTTTGCTATCACTGTGTTAACCTTCTCAGTCCTACAATAACAATCATCTTCTTTTCTTTTCTTTTCTTTTCTTTTCTTTTCTTTTCTTTTCTTTTCTTTTCTTTTCTTTTCTTTTCTTTTCTTCTTTTGTTCTTTTCTTTTCTTCTCTTCCTTTCCCTTTCTTTCTTCCTTTCTTTCTTTCTTTCTTTCTTTCTTTCTTTCTTTCTTTCTTTCTGTCTTTCTGTCTTCCTCTTTCTCCTTTTTTATTTTTAAATTGCCACCAGGGTTATCGCAGGAGTTGGGTGCCTGAACCACCGCTCCTGGCAGCCATTTTTTCTTTAGTTGATAAGATGGAGAGAAACTGAGAGGGGTGGGGAAAGTAGAGAGATAGAGAGAGAGGAACCTGCAGTATTTGTTTCACTGTTCATGAAGCTTCCCCCCTGCAGGTGGGTGTCTTGGTTCATGGTAGGTAATGTGTGTGCTTAATCAGGTACACCACCAGCCACCACCCCAATTCCTCCCTCCCTTCTCTTTCTTTCTTTCTTTCTTTCTTTCTTTCTTTCTTTCTTTCTTCTTTCTTTCCTCCTTTCTTTCTTTCTTTCTTTCTTTCAGAAACAAAGAGATATCTCTAGTATTGCTTTACCAGTGGTAAAGATTCTCCCACCCCCACAGTCCTGTGAGGACTGGGTGTCTGAACCCTGTCTTTTTATTTTTATTTTTTTAATATTTTAATGTTTATTTCCTTTTTGTTGCTCTTGTTTTATTGTTTTTGCTATTGATGTCGTCATTGTTGGATAGGACAGAGAGAAATGGAGAGAAGAGGGGAAGAGAAAGATAGACACCTGCAGACCTGCTTCACCACCGGTGAAGGGACTCCCCTGCAGGTGAGGAGCCAGGGACTTGAACCACAATCCTTAGGTTGGTCCTTGCGCTTTGCACAACGCGTGCTTAACCCACTGCGCTACCGCCAGACTCTCCTGAACCCTGTCTTTATGCATAGTAATGTGTGCATTCTGCAGGGTATGCACACTAGTTTTTGTTGTTGTTGTTTGTTTTTTTTTGTCTTTGTTTTCACCAGAGCACTGCTCAGTTCTGGTTTATAGTGGTGCGGGGGAATTGAACCTAGGACTTTGGAGCCTCAGGCAAAAGGGTCTGTTTGCATAACCATTATGCTATCTACCTCTTCCCACTCCTAGTAATTTTTTAAAGTCTATTTTAGGCATTGTTTCTTCAGCAGTAGGCTTCAGACTTTTGAATTGAAAGCAAATGACTTGATTCTACACCTTCCCATTGATGAGACACACACCAGCATTCAACTAGCCAACTTGCTCAAGTGCACAGGAGACAGTTGTGTACTGAGAGAATCTGTAAAGATCCACATTAATCTGGCTGAGTTTTAATAAACATGTCACACTAATCTGGTTGTGAATGAGTATGTTCAAAGATCCTACTGCTGGTCTCTTCTTCAAGCCACTAATATATGCCACTTGGAAATCACAGTTTGACAGGGCCACGAATAATCGTCCTAGTTTCTAAATTAGTCTGTTGACTGAACAGTTTCATTTCCTCCCATTAACTAGAATTTGGTCTTGAAGATCTGTAAATTAATTACTATTGGGCCCAGCACAATAAAGAGCAGAACTGATTATCCTCTATAGGATGAGATTAAACCTTCACATAATGACGAGATGGCTAAATCCTCCTATAACAATTACACCTTAAGAACGATACAGAAAAAGCATCCCAGTGCTTGTCTGTGGAATTCTTTCACATGCTATGAATATAGCTTTATGTAATTTTCCTTTTCTCTGAAATAAGCATTTTCAGTGCCTTGCTTGTGGTATTCAGAGGCATATAATCTTTTCTCTCAGAATCTGAACTGCTGTTAGTGATTAGAATTCCAAGACAAACATGCCAAAGAATGACTACAAGGGCCTGATTATCCTATAAGAAATTTCTTCAGTTGTTAATTATTTGTCGCATTTGTGCTCTGCAGCAACAAAGCTTCTTCCCTTCCCTCCGTGGGAAGTTGTGATAATGTTTTCACTTGAGGCTCCAATCACCAGGGCTGTGTAGGTATTCTCGGTGCTGGAGTGCTACTATTACAGTGCCAAGAAAATGGGGATTTTCAAAGAGTTGTGTAGGTTTTCAAAAATGGCATTAAACAACCCCCTTATGCAAATCAGAACATTCCTTGTCTGGCCTTTCACTGGCTATGTGCTCTTGTAGTTAAAGGAGAAAGAAAAATGAATTCTCTGTCCTAGCAGCTTTGTCTCATTAGGCATGTGACGAGAAAGAAACACTGTACGTTTGCAATTCAGTTTTTTTTTTTAACCTATACAGTTCTGGGCATTAAAAGAGAAACTATACTAAAATCCAAAGAAACAAACAAAAAAAGAACTCAAAGGAAGATGCCAATACAAAATATATTTTAAAGAATCAGGGACCAAGAAAAAAAAAGAGTATTCTAAAAGACTCAGTATATCAGATTAAATTGTTACAAGTCAGAAAGAAAGGGTCTTAGGGGTACTAGGATTTTAAAAAAAAAAAAGACAATTTTATTTTTCCCTCACTAGTGCACTGTTCAGTATTAGCTTATGGTGGTGACTGGGGTTGACCTGGGGCCTGGGAGCATAAGCATTATGCTGTCTCTTAAACTTTTAGATGTATTTAAATTGTTAACTTCTTACCCGCTGGACTATTTATTGGTTAGCTAATGAAAAGCCCCTACAACTTATATGACTTTAAGTTTTTAAAATAAAAGTCGGGCGTGGGGGGTTGATAGCATAATGGTTATGCAAAGAGACTCTCATGCCTGGGGCTCTGAAGTCCCAGGTTCAATGCCCTGCACCACCATCAGCAGAAGAGTGCTCTGACTTAAATAAATAAATGTCACATGTTCAGGGAATTAGAAAGGAATATTTTGGTTAAGACAATCAGGACTTAACTAATATCTTCTTTGCTTCTCAAACAGAATCTGCCTTTTGTTTTTTAATACATTTTTTTACTATATTCTACATTTACTCTCTAGAAATATTTTGCTTTTGCATATGCCTGTACCCGCAATGTTCTTCAACATCTCTGTATTTCCTGCCTCCTTCTGGCTCCCTCATCCTCATTAGGGTTTTTATATGGATTCTTAGAAACTGACTGGCTGATTTAAGCAAGTCTAAGGGAAATGTAATGGAGCATCTTGAGTGGTTCACAGATCATTCCAG
The DNA here is from genome assembly GCF_950295315.1 of Erinaceus europaeus. Taxonomy (NCBI): domain Eukaryota; kingdom Metazoa; phylum Chordata; class Mammalia; order Eulipotyphla; family Erinaceidae; genus Erinaceus; species Erinaceus europaeus. The sequence goes on along the minus strand of NC_080179.1, from coordinate 19,715,919 downwards.
GAAAGCTGTAATACCAGGTTTCGAGAATAGAAAGATACAAAGCCAAGCCAGATAAATAGGTTAAATAATTTCCAGAGCCAATATGAAAAGGGCCCACCTTGTTTGGCTTGGATGTAAAAGTGAAGTTCTCTTAGACAAGGGAACTCAGAGGTCACAGTTTCAGTAACTGAATGTCACTGCTCAAGTCACTGCAAACCAGTTTCTGCTCTATTTGTTTTTATTTTTTATTTTTTTACATCTTTATTTATTAGAGACAGCCAGAAACAGAGAGGGAAGGGGGTGACAGAGAGGGAGAGAGGCAGAGAGATACCTACAGCTCTGCTTTACTACTCGTGAAGCTTCCCCCCTGCAGATGGGGATCAGGGGCTCAAACCTGGGTCCTTACGCACTGTAACATGTGTGCTCAACCACCCGGCCTCCTCTATTTGTTTTTATCACCATCTCCTTAGCAGCTGATTCAGACTGGCCACATCTGAATCAAATGCCCTAAACCCAAGTTGCAAGGAAGGGTAGGAAAGTGAGCAAACGGGCACTGGAGCAGCTTCTCTATGTGTGCGACTCAAGTTCAAGCCACCAGCTGCTCTGGTACTGAGGGAAGCTTTGGTGCTGTGGGCTCCCAATCTCTAGTCCTCTCATTTTATATGAAAAAGTCAGCCTGGAGCATTGAAGAACCAGCGACAAAAAATGAATCTTCGTGGTCCGGGAGGTGGTGTAGTGGGTAAAGCACTGCACTCTCAAACACAATGTCCCAAAATCACTCCCTAGCAGCAATACATCAGGGTGATTTTTGGTTCTTTCTCTTTCTCCTCCTGTCATGTCTCATGAATAAATAAATAAAATCTTTTGTAAAAGTGAATCCTCTGTTCCTCTAAGACATTGATCACAGACAACAATTTTTTTTCATTTTTTTATAGTAAGTTTATGGTAACTGAATAAGGATGTAATTTCAGGGAGAAAATAAACAGGAGCCAAGCAGTGGTGTGGTTAAATGCATACATTACAGTGCACAAGGACATGGGTTCAAGCCCCTGGTCCCCACCTGCAGGGGGAAAGCTTCGTGCGTAGTGAAGCAAGGCTGCAGGTATCTCTCTGTCTCCTCCCCTTGAAATTTATCTCTGTCTCTATCCAATAATAAACAAATAAAAGATTTTAAAAAAGAAAATAAACAATGAACTTAAATAACAGTATAATAGTGCTTCTGTTGGGCAAGGGGACTGGTATATAAGCATGTCTGTCATCCCCATACCTATAGACATCTAATCATTGATAAGGGGGCCCAAAGTGTTAAATAGAGGAAGGAGTCTCTCTTCAATAAATGGTGCTGGGAAAACTGGGTTGAAACATGCGGAAGAATGAAACTGAACCACTTTATCTCACCAGAAACAAAAGTCAAATCCAAATGGATCAAGGACCTGGATGTTAGACCAGAAACTATCAAATATTTAGAGGAAAACATTGGTAAAACACTTTCCCACCTAAAACTCAAGGACATCTTTGATGATACAAACCCAATTGTAAGGAAGACTAAAACAAAAACAAATCAATGGGACTACATCAAATTGAAAAGCTTCTGCACAGTCAAAGAAACCATCACACAAAGAGACCCCTCACAGAATGGGAGAAGATCTTCACATGCCAAACATCAGACAAGAGACTAATCACCAAAATATACAAAGACTCAGCAACAAAAAAAGCAAATGACCCCATCCAAAAATGGGCAGATGATATGAACAGAATATTTACTACAGAAGAGATCCAAAAGGCTAACAGACACATGAAAAACTGTTCCAGGTCACTGATTGTCAGAGAAATGCAGATAAAGACAACATTGAAATACCACCTCACCTCTGTGAGAATAGCTTACATCAAAAAGGACAGCAGCAACAAATGCTGGAGAGGCTGTGGGGACAAAGGAACCCTTCTGTACCGCTGGTGGGGGTGTAAATTGATCCAACCTCTGTGGAGAGCAGTCTGGAGAACTCTCACAAGGCTAGACATGGACCTTCCATATGACCCAGTAATTCCTCTCCTAAGGATATACCCCAAGGACTCTATAACACCCAACCAAAAAGATATGTGTACAACTATGTTCATAGCAGCACAATTCATAATAGCTGAAACCTGGAAGCAGCCCAGATGCCCAACAACAGATGAGTGGCTAAGAAAGCTGTGGTATATATACACATTGCAATACTATGCAGCTATCAAGAACAATGAACCCACCTTCTCTGACCCATACTGGATGGAGCTTTAAGGAATTATGTTAAGCGAGCTAAATCAGAAACACAAAGACAAGGGTGGGATGATCCCACTCAAAAACAGAAGTTGAGAAAGAAGAAAAGGGAAACTCAAAGCAGGAATTGACTGAGTTTGAAGCAGGGCACCAAAGTTAAAATCTCTGGGTGGAAGGTGAGGGTGGATATTCAGCTTCACTGGGGGTGGGGTGGGATGGGATGGGATGGGACACAATCTTTGGTGGTGGGAATGGTGTTTATGTACACTCCTATTAACTTTTAGTCATATAAATCACTAATTAATATGATAGTGGAAAAAATTAATTGAATATCTCAAACTTTTTAATGCACACAGAAGCATTAAAGGAGAACAGAAGCAGCCAATGGCGTTACTCTATAAGACATAGCTATATACAAATAATGTCAAAGGACACAAATTATGGTGATGTTGCATATGATACAGCAAATCCTAACAAAGGGATTTTCAAAGTTAACCCAATTGACAAAGAATTTGATTATAGCAATAACTATCTATTGCCTTCTTAAACCCTAAGACAGCAGGAACCTCCCACTTCCTCTATAGAGTCTATATTTCCTGTATTCCTGGAACATCTAGAGTGGGACTCACTTTCCTGCATGCTTCTCTCAATTCATACCAAATGACATTGCATCTTCTGATCCCAACCTAATCAATGCAATGAGTACCACCTCAGCATGCTTCACTTCAGACTGTGTCCAGAGACATCAGGCGTGGAATGCATCTCCCTTCAGCCTCATTACTCAGGTGAGACCTTTCCTTTCATAGGAATCTCTAATTCCATTTCAGGTGGTTCACTTCCTAACAAAGTCCCAATACAGACCAGGTCCCATGATATAGGGCACATGTAGCCATAAACTAGGGCAAAATATATACCTGAAAGCAAAAGTGCACAAAAGTCTGCAGTGAGTCACTATATCCAGCAAGCAAGTAGAAAGACCTAAAAAAAACACCATAAAGTTCCTAAATGAAATAATGTCTACTTAGACTTAGATACCCTCCTCACCTACTTCTTATTACACTTCCCTCAGTCACTCCAAAGCTAACCTTATCAAAGTAAGGACTGCAAAAGCTGAATAAGGGCAAGAGACTGGCATACTTTAATAATGACTCTTTAGTCACTATCAGGCCACCCCAGCAGCTAGGGCCCTAGGTGGGGAGTCCTGAGATTCCCAAACAGACATGATGACCCTAGACCTCAAATAAATCCCTCTATCCATTGTTACCAGTCATCTCTATCAAAAACAACACAACAGACTCCTTTGTGGGCCCCCATAGGACCTTGCCCTCAACATGGAACAACAATGGTAGAGAATATTCCATCCTCTGAAGGGAGGCTGGACAACATACTCTGCTGGGAAATTGTGCAGATGCATTCACATCTGCCATGTTTTCCCCTCAGGCTACTAGTTCCCGTGAGAGTTGGGACATTCTGGGAGTGGCTGTTCTGCCATGTTATTCCCTCAGGACATTGTCTATATCCCCTGTGATATTTGGAGTGCTTTGGTTACTCCTCCCCCCTCCCATTCTCACGAGAGTTATCATCCTATCCTGGAGTGCTATGGTTACTCCTCCCCCTTCCCATTCTCGCAAAAGCTACTCCTATAAAAGCCTTTCTTCTTCCGCATCTCGCTCTCTTGCCAGCACTTCACTCTGGTGGTGTTCAGACGCAGGAAAGGTTACTATGTGAGGTGGCCATTTTCGCTACCTCCACGTGGCCCAACCTGCTTCTCTAGCACCCAACTCTGAGGTGCCAGCGCAAATAAAGATTTGTGTTTCCTCTTCACTCCGGACCACCTATCTCTCTTCTCCGCGGCCCGCACACAACAACATCTGGCTCAACAACAATACTCTTATGTTCCACCTGAGGAAGATGGGTTCTGAAATTGGGACAGCTTGGAACGTTCCTACTCATGACTATAGGGATGCAGAGGTCACACAGGCTCCTAAGCTGAATATGGGCCCCAGATCACATCATATCAGTGGGATTTACAGTCAACAATATTTACCCTCCTTTCCCATATTACAGAGCTACTCTCTTCCCTGATCCAGGTTTCTGGTTCTTTTTCCAGTCATGACATCATCTCCCCAGACAATAACTTGGATCCACCTGCATATCAGATGTCAGGCTCAGATAAAAAACAAACAAACAAACAAAAAACTATAGTCATGGACCCTTTGGAAAATAACTAAAATAGGCCTACTATCTATCTACAAAACGGAGACCCCCAAATCTTCACCTGCAATATTCCAGTGTTTTGGTTCATGATTAGTCAACAATTTGTTTGGCTTTATATGTTAACTATCTTTCAGCCACCAGGTTCCAGATGCTACCAATCATCTGGAACCATCATGCCAACCCAACTTCCCTGGACAGACAGCCCTACCAATCTGTCCTGGAGCCCCGCTTTCCCAGAGCCCCACCTCACTAGGGAAAGAAAGAGACTGGCTGGGAGTATGGATCCACCTGTCAACACCCATATTCAGCTGGGAATCAATTACAGAAGCCAGACCTTGCACCTTCTGCACCCATAATGACCCTGGGCACATACTCCCAGAGGGATAAAGAATAGGAAAGCTATCAGGGGAGGGGATGGGATACAGAGTTCTGGTGGTGGGAATTATGTGGAGTTGTACCCTCTTATCCTGTGGTTTTTGTCAGTGTTTCCTTTTTTAAAAATTTATTTATTTTCATTTTTATACTTATTTATTTATTTTCCCTTTTGTTGCCCTTGATTTTCATTGTTGTTGTAGTTATTGTTGTTATTGATGTCGTCATTGTTGGATAGGACAGAGATAAATGAAGAGAGGAGGGGAAGACAGAGAGGGGAAGATAAAGAGAGAGCTGCGGGCCTGCTTCACCGCTTGTGAAGCGACTCCCCTGCAGATGGGGAGCCGGACTCTCGAACCCGGATCCTTCCGCCAGTCCTTGTACTTCGCGCCACCTGAGCTTAACCTGCTGCATTACCACCTGACTCCCTTTTTTTTTTTTTTTAAGATTTTATTTATTTAGGGCATCAAAGTAAAAATCCTGTGGTGAGGGGTAGACATGCAGCTTCCTGGGACAGTGGGGGGGTGGGAGTGGGTGGGAGGGATGGGTCACAGTCTTTTGGTGGTGGGAATGGTGTTTATGTACACTCCTAGTAAAATGTAGTCATATAAATCACTAGTTAATTAATACGAGAAGGGGAAAATTAATTGTATGTCTCGAAGTTTTTCAAAACACAAACTGAATCTTTTCAATATATAGGCTGTGTAATTGATATGCAGACTCTCTCAAAAGCCTAGACCAAATAGATCAGAAGCAACCAATAGCACAGCTATATACAAGATACTGGGTACTGTACAGCAAACCCTAACAAAAGGACTTTTCAAAGTTACCCAATTACCAAATAATGTGATGATAATGTTAACTACTGATTGTCTTTTTGAACCCTAAGACAGCAGGAACCTCACATCTCCACTATAGAGCCTCTACTTCCCCCAGTCCTGGAACCCTTGGATAGGGCCCACTTTCCCGTATGCCTCTCCCAATTCATATCAAATAATATTGCATCTGCCGATCACAACCTAACCAACGCAACGATTGCCACTTCAACATGCTTCACCTCAGACTGTGTCCAGAGACTTCATGTGTGGAATGACAACCCTTCAGCTTCATTACTTGGGTGAGACCTTCCCTTTCATAGTATACTCTAATTCCATCTCAGGTGGTTCACTTTCTAACAAAGTCCCAAAACCTAGATATACACCAGCTTCTGTGAGAGAGAGCATATGTTCACACATATCCACAAACTACTGCAAAATATATACCTAAAAGTAGAAGTACACTAGAGTTTGCAGTGAGTATCCCCCCTAACACTTCCTCTCCACTATTCCAAGCTTTGGGTCCATGATTGCTCAACAATTTGTTTGACTTTGTATGTTAACTCTCTTTTCAGTCACCAGGTTCCAGATGTCATCAGGATGCCGACCAGGCTTCCCTAGACTGAAGACCCCACCAATGTGTCCTGGAGCTCTGCTTCCCCAGAGACCCACCCTACTAGGGAAAGAGAGAGGCAGACTGGGAGTATGGACCGACCAGTCAACGCCCATGTTCAGCGGGGAAGCAATTACAGAAGCCAGACCTTCTACCTTCTGCAACCCACAATGACCCTGAGTCCATGCTCCCAGAGGGATAGAGAATGGGAAAGCTATCAGGGGAGGGGGTGGGATATAGAGATTGGGAGGTGGTAATTGTGTGGAATTGTACCCCTCCTACCCTATGGTTTTGTTAATTAATCCTTTCTTAAATAAAAGATTAAAAAAATTTTAAAAAAAAAGATTTTATTTATTTATGAGACAGATAGGAGAGAGAACCAGATATCACTCTGGCACATGTGCTTCTGGGGATCGACCTTGGGACCTCATGCTTGAGAGTCCAAAGCTTTACCACTGCGCCACCCCCTGGACCACCTTTTTTTTTTTTTAAATTTCTTTATTGGGGAATTAATGTTCTACATAGCCAGAGGTTACTATGTAAATATGAGTCTCAGTAGTTATTAGCAGGCCTATACCTGCAATAACTCAAAGGAATTCTTACTTATCTTCAATCTACCAAATTCAAAATGGGTAACAGGCATACATGATATCACATCATTGAAATTTTTTTTAAATTTCTTTATTGGGGAATTAATGTTTTACATTTCACAGTAAATACAATAGTTTATACGTGCATAACATTCCCAGTTTTCCATATAACAATACAACCCCCACTAGGTCCTCTGTCATCCTTCTTGGACCTGTATTCTCCCCACCCACCCACCCCAGTGTCTTTTACTTTGATGCAATATGCCAATTCCAGTTTAGGTTCTACTTGTGTTTTCTCTCCTGATCTGGGTTTTCAACTTCTGCCTGAGAGTGAGATCATCCCTTATTCATCCTTCTGTTTCTGAATTATTTCACTTAACATGATTTTTCAAGGTCCATCCAAGATCGGCTGAGAACAGCGAAGTCACCGTTTTTAATAGCTGAATAGTATTCCATTGTGTATATAGACCACAACTTGCTCAGCCACTGTTGTTGGACACCTGGCTTGCTTCCAGGTTTTGGCTATTACAAATTGTGCTGCCAAGAACATATGTGTACACAGATCTTTTTGGATGGGTGTGTTGGGTTCCTTAGGCTATATCCCCAAGAGAGGAATTGCAGGATCATAGGTTAGGTCCATTTCTAGCCTTCTCAGAGTTCTCCAGACTGTTCTCCACAAAGATTGGACCAATTTATATTCCCACCAGCAGTGTAGGAGGGTTCTTTTGACCCCACAACCTCTCCAGCATTTGTTGCTGTTATCTTTTCTGATGTATGACATTCTCACAGGAGTGAAGTAGTATCTCATTGTTGTCTTCATTTGCATTTCTCTGACAATCAAAGACTTGGAGCATCTTTTCATGTGTTTCTCGGCCTTTTGTATCTCTTCTGTGGTGAATATTCTGTCCATGTCCTCCCCCCATTTTTGGATGGGGTCATTTGTTTTCTTGTGGTTGAGTTTGGCAAGCTCTTTACATATTTTGGTTATTAAACTCTTGTTTGATGTATGGCATGTAAAGTTCTTCTCCCATTCTATGAGGGGTCTCTTGGTTTGGGTAGTGGTTTCTTTTGCTGTGCAGAAGCTTTTTAATATGATGTAGTCCCATAGGTTTATGCTTGCCTTAGTCTTCTTTGTAATTGGATTTCATTGAAGATGTCTTTAAAATTTATGCAGAAAAGAGTTCTGCCAATATTTTCCTCTAAGTATCTGATAGTTTCTGGTCTAATACCCAAGTCTTTGATCCACCATTCTTTCCTTTTATAATAAAAACTAAAAAAAAAAGCATGACTGTCTTACAGGATGGTTGTCAAATACCCCTGAGTCTATCATTGGCAGGATGGTCTTATACAAGTTGCACATGTTTCTATAGCAACTGTTTCTGATTTCTCAGAGTCTAAACTAATGATAACCACAGGTCTTGGGACTTCAAATTTTTCCCTACTTGAATTTTCCTCCAGCAAAACTGTATGATCCATATGTACAGGAGCCTTGACTGTAGCTTTACACTGAAGAGGAAGATTCCACTATTCACAGTGAGAATTAATCAAATTACTTTATAGAGACAATCACAGTCCTACTAATCAACTCAAAGTATGTACAATTTCCATTATTTTTTATTATATTTTTTATTTTTTAATTTATTATTACTTTTTAACCAGGTGTTTTTTATTTGTTCATTTGCTTTTGTTTTGTTTTTAAAGCAGAGCACTGCTCAGCTTTGGCTTATGGTGGTGCTGAGGGATTAAACCTGGGACCTGGGACCTTTGGTGCCTCAGGTATGAAAGACTTTTTGCATACTCATTATGCTACCTCCCCAGCCCCCCAATTTGCATTTCTATTTATTTTTGTTGCAACTGGGTAAGTGGCTTGGTGATAAAGATCAGAACTTGTCACTATAAGATACTGGGTTCGGCCCTCAGCATAGCATATGCTGGAGTGATGCTTTGGTTCTCACTCTCTCTTTTTTCTTTATTGCTACCAGGGCTATTGCTGGAGCTCTGTGCTGGCACATGAATCCACCAATCCTGGTGGCCATTTAGTCGCTTAAAAAATTTTTTTTATTTGACAGGACAGAGAGATACTGAAAAGGAAGGGGAGGGAGAGAGAAAGACAGATACCAGCAGACTTGCTTCATGACTAGTAAAGTGTCCCCCGATGCTAGTCAAGGTGGGAAGCCAGGGCTCTCACCTGGTCCCTTATGCATGGTAACCAGGTGTACCACCACACCAGTCCCCCTTAAGAATTCTTCTTTTATGCCAGGTCTTTACACCTGCATGATTCTACCACTCGTGGCAAACTGTTTTCCTTTGACTTTCAGCTAGAGACAAGGAGGGAAGGAGAGACACAGAAAAGAAGAGACACTATAGTATGGCGCTGTCATTTCATGAGACGTTGCTTTGTGCTTTACATAAATCCTCTCGTTAGATGCCAGGGCTTGAACCCAGGTCTTCCTACATGGTAAAGTGTACATCTTACTGAGTGAGCTTTCTCCCTGTCCCATAAATAAATATCTACATCATTTTATTTGGTAATAATCATTTAAACAGCATGCCATCATGCTGTTAATTTTCACACAGTAACTATTGCCCTTTATTGGCTATTTTACTAGCCTGAAAATAGATTAATTAATCAAATTATTTGACTTGATCAATAAATTAGCTGATTGGTAAATTATTGACTGGCAAGTTAATCAACTTGATTAATTAAGAAATTAAAAATATCATCAAAAAATTCATGTGACTAATAAAAATCTATGAATAGCCAAAGCCCGCCTAAGGAAAAAGAGAATGGACGTATCATACTCCCAATTTCAGCCTCTACTACCATTTTAATAGTAATTAAAATAGTGTGATAACAGAACAAAAGCAAACCTGCATCTCTTTGCTGCTGCACTTGAACATCTCCATGAGTTAGTCATATGTCATTACTCTGTTGGAAACTGGTTTTGGTTGTTGTTGTTGTCTTCTACTTCTAAGCATACTAGTGATTTTCCTATGACTTCTATGGGTATTTTGAAAGTCCAAGCCAACTTATAAGTAGTACATTCATTATTTTAATCCATCCACTGGGCATCGCTTCTATTTTCCCTCATTTACTTTGTTAACCATGACAATATTATGGTTTGTGATGTCTGAACTATTATAATTAGAAATATGTAAGGTTCAAAGTGAGTATCAAAAGAGTATTATTATAAATACATTGTAATTTACCTAAAACTCTGAGTATGCTTGAAAGCCCATTATGGACTAGATACTTCTCATACTGAGGATACCGTGGAAGCTAAGCCTGAGCCTCTGCATTTTCTTTTTAAATATTGCCACCATGGTTATCACTGGGGCTCCATGCTTCCATGATGAATTCACTGCTCTGAGTGGCCATTATTTTTATAGAGATAGACAGAAACTGTCTCTGAGACTGAGAAAGAAGGGGGGAAGGAAGAGAGAAATAGAGATACTGCAGCACTGCTTTACTTCTTATGAAGCTTCATCTCCTAAAGGTAGGGATGAGGAAGGGAAAAGAGGGCCCCTGAACTCAGGTTCTTGAGTATGGCAATGTGCGTGCTCTACCAGGTGAGACATCAGCCATTTCTCATCCCCTGTAATTTCCTATCTTTCCTCAGAGATCTAAACTGTGCAGTGTAAAATACACCTGAGAAAAGCCAAATTGATGGCACAGATACTGTTTCTCTGAAACTGTGCAACTATCTGTTTCAAGTCACCCTTAAGACTGGTTCAGTTCTCACTAAAACTCATAGCAACTGATTGCTTTTTTTTTTTTGGGTGGGGATAATCTCATGTGACCATATCTTTGTCTTCCGTCCTAGTTTTAGTAACATATTCCATTTTATATATCTTTTTAAATTATTTTCTTGTTATTTTCTTTATTGGATAGAGACAGACAGAAATCCAGAGGAGAAGGGAGATAGAGACAGAGGAAGAGAGATACATCTGCAGCCCTGCTTCATCACTTGTGAAGCTTTCCCCTTACAGGTGGGGGATGGGTGTTTGAACCTGGATCCTTGCACATGTGCACTCAGCCAGGTGTGCCACTGCCTGGCCCCCCATCTTACATATCTACCCCCACTCCCTCCCACACACACTGTTTAATTTCCCTCTAATTAAGTTCTCTGAGTCTGGGAATATCTTAGTGGAGCCTTAATACCATTAGTCTCTGTGGCTGGAATCTTACTTCCTGTAAGTAAGATTTTTTCATGTAGAACATCTGTTGGGTCTGATCTATCTAGAGCCATACTTGCTGCAACCTGCTAACCTAGTAGCACAGATGGTACCATTGACTCTAGAAAATACTAAAGAGATGGAGTCAACAGGTATGGATGTGGAAGTGGAGTATGGAAACTGAAAAAGAATAATTTTGCAGGATTGTGGTTTGGATAAGTGCAGGAATTGATGACATTGTTCAGTTGAGATAGAAAGGAAAGAGGGCATTCACTGGGAAGATGATAGTGTTGAATTTGAGGTGCTTGAGGATCTCCAGGAAATAGTAGAGTTAGTTGTGTAACTTTGGAGCTAATATTACATTATAGGAGTGTGTGCCTATCTACCCCATCACCTGGGGCTCTAGTCAGGGAGTTATGGGATTCCCACACTGACTTGATGGGCCTAGATCTCTAACAGATCCCTCTCGCCACTGTCACTGGTCATCTCCGTCAAGAACAGCATAATGGGCTCCTCTGTGGGCCCTTATAGCACCTTGTCCTCAATGTGGATCAACAATGGTAGGGATTGTTCCATTCTTCGAAAGGAGGTTGGACAACACACTCTACCTATTACCAGAGGAAGATGGGTCCTGAAATTAGTGCAGCCTGGAATGTTCCTAGTAGTGACCACAGAATGTGAGCTCAGACCTACAGGGATACAGAGGCCACATAGGCTCCTGTGTGGAATATGGGCCCCAGATAAAACTGGTGGGGTTTACAGTTAGTAATATTTATATACTTTCCCCATATTTGGGAGCTACTCTCTGCCCTGATCCAGCTTTCTAGTCCTTTTTCCAACTATGACACCATTTCCCCAGACAATAACCTGTGTCCACCTGCATATTAGCTGTCAGGCTCAGGCAAAAACTAGTTGGGTCATGGGCCCCTTGGAATATAACTAAAATAGACCTACTAGCTTTTTCCAAAATGGAGACCCAAAATCTTCATCCGCAATATTCTTGCCTTTAGGTTAATGATTAATCAACAATTTGTTCTTCTCTATATCTTAACTCTTTTTTAGACACCAGGTTCCAGATGCTACCATGATGCCAACTGGATTTCCCTGGGCAGGCAACCCCACCATTGTGTCTGGAACCCCACCTCCCCACATCCCTGCCCCACTAGGGAAAGAGAGAGACAGGCTGCGAGTATGGATCGACCTGCCAATGCCCATGTTCAGAGGAGAAGCAATTATGAAAACCAGACCTACCTGCTGCACCCCATAATGATCCTAGGTCTATACTCCCAGAGGGATAAAGAATAGGGAAACTATCAAGGGAGTGGATTGGATATGGAGTTCTGGTGGTTGGAATTGTGTGGAACTGTACCCCTCTTATCTATAGTCTTGTTAATATTTCCATTTTATAAATAAAAATTAATAAAAGTGTGTACCTGTGTGTGTTCATATTGAACATTTACAAATGATATATAACTAAATAATATATTTACATATGCGAACAAAAACAAGTTTAAAAATAGAGCATCTGTTAGTGATCAAAATTTCTGTATTCACATATAGTTAGGTTACTAAGCAAACCAGTTCTTTTCCCATTATGCAAATATGTACATGTTGTTAACCGCCATGTTCTGTATAATTAAGTTCATTTCTATGTTAATGTAGAAAGTCTTAATCACCCTGAAATTCATGTAAAGTCAGTAAGGTCAAATGATGAATAAGTGTTTATTCAGAGTTATTACAGGTCAATGATTCTAAGTGGAAAATTAATTGATCTCAATTAACTGTACAAAAGAAAGTAAATAAGAGATAACCCCTAAAATCTCCTGACAGCAACAGAATTAGTGTCACCCCTTGGATAATCTTTAGAAGAAATACTATATGCGATTGACCAAGAATCATCAAACAAGTAAAATGCAGTAAAACTTAAGGCTAACTTAGATCTCACTTAAACCTTAGGCCTATTCCCTCTTTAACCCAATAGCGGTTTGGATACACAAATGACACTCAATGATTTAACAATGGGTAGAAAGTCTACACTCTTCAGATAAAGAAAGGACTACAAAAGCTGGATAAGAGTAAAAGACTGGCTCACTTTAATGATGACCTCTTTGGTCAACATCAGGCCACATCATCATTTGGGTCTCTAGTTAGGGAGTCCTTGGATTCCAGCATAAATATAATAGGTCTAGAGCTCTAACAGATTTCTCCTTCCACCATCCTTGGTCACTTCCATCAGAAACATCATCATAAGCCCTCCTGTGGGCCTCTACAGGACTCTGCCCTCACTGTAGAGCAGCAATAGGAGAAACTGCCCCACTCCCTGAAGGGAGGTTGAGTCAGCCTACCCTGCCACTCAAGGAAGACCAGTCCTGCAATGAGTGCAGCCTAAACTGTTCCTAGCTGTGACCATGAACTGAGAACTCAGAATGACAAGGATTCAGTGGTTACACAGGCTCCTGTGATAAACAGAAATATTTATGGGCCCTAGCTCAGATCAATGGGGTAAAAAGTCAGTGGTATTTATATTTTTTCCTCATGTTTGGGGCTACTCTCTGCCCTAATACAGCTTTCTAGCCCTATTCTCAACTCTGATACCATATTCCCAGACAACACTTTTAGTGCACCTGTACATTAGCTATCAGGCAAAAATTACTAAAGTCATGGCCCCCTTGGAACATATATAACATTGACTTCCTTGCATCATCCCACCCCAAGACCCCTAATTTCATCTGCTCTGTTTCTTCCTTTGGGTTCCTGTTTATTAAACAATTTGTCTTGCTTTATACCTTACTGCCTTTCAGCCACCAAGTTGAAGACATCCTGACTTCCCTTGGCAGACAACCTTACCAAAGTGTCCCAAAGTCTCACCTACCAGAGCCCTACCCCATGAGGGAAAGACAGAAAGAGACTGGGGGTATGGATCGACCTGCCAAAGTCCATGTCCAGTGGAGAAGCAATTACAGAAGCCAGACCTTCCACCTTTTGCACCCCAAAAAGAATTTTGGTCCATATTCCCATAGGGATAAAGAATAGGGAAGTTTCTAATAGAGGGGATAGGACACAGAGCTATGGTGATGGGAACTGTATGGAATTGTATCCCTGGTACCTTACAATCTTGTTAGTCATTAAATCACTAATAAAATATTTTTAAATAAAAATTAATTGATCTGGACCTAAGTTGAGATTTAAATAGAATTTGTAGTTGCTTAACTATATATTCATCTGCCAATTAGTGTTGTTTTCTATACCTACATCCCAATGACAGCATATTGAATACCCAAGAGTAGCTTTTGAAAAAAGATATATGATTTTATTTACCACAAGAAACTAAATCAACACAAGATATTCTGTGAGAGAAAGAGTATCTTCTAGCCATACTTGGAGGGGTATATATTCCTTTAATGGAGCACTCATAATTCCCATTACAGTTGATGGGAGTTTCATTTATGTATCAAAAGGCGCACAAGACTTACAGTCTCTATCAGAAAATGTTTCCTTTTGTGTTGATCTCATAGCTGTGTTTTCATTCTACCTTTTAAAACCATTATACCTAACAGAGTTTTGAGTGCATTACAGGTAACTTTAAGAACCATTCATTACCTCCTCTCTCTTAACCACATAATAGGGTGTAGAAAAGTGAGAGCACAGTATATATACCATGCTGGGGAAAAGAAACTTGTCTTGAATTTTGAAACCTCAGCCTATTTTCAGTAATGCTCGGTGGTGAATCACTCTTAAGTGCTCCATCATTCACTAGGATATGTGCTTCCTGCCAAAGGTTACCAGATTACAAAAGTATCCTCAGCTCAGAAGGGACTCATAATTCACTATCACCTTATTTTGATACTAGGAGAGAAAATATGTGCATCAAGACAATTATAGGAAATAATGAAAAAAAAAACCTATATTAAGTTAACAATGCTATAAACTCTCCAAAGGGGAAAATACAGACTAGAACAATAACAAGGATAATAGAAAAGTAATACTATTAAATAATGAAAAGAGATTTGCTGGACAGTTCACGGACACTCCCCTGAGTGAAGATGGTTTCCTAAAGAGCTACCTTTAGGTATGAGAGGAAATGGAAAAGTTAAGATAGTCCCCAGAGTTGGAAGAAAATAGTTGTTAGTTGTGCTTTCTCAAACAACAAGTTCAAACAAAATTCCTAAAGGTGAAATGAAACAATTAAAAAAAAAAGTTAACATGTAAAAGGTGAGCGAGCTCAAGGTTCAATCAGCCGCAGGCAACCACTAATTTGTTCGACATCACTGTAGTTCTGCCTGGTCTCCGAGTTCATACAGATGCAGTTATGCTCTATGAAGTCATTCATGTCTGGCTTCTTTCAGTTAACATGATGCGTTCAGTATTCATTCATATGGTGGCATAGATGTGAAACTCATTCTTCTCTGTTGCTGACCAGTATGCCATCGTATGGATATACTACAATTTCATCTCTTCACCAGAAGGTGGGCATTTGAGTTATTTCCAGGGTTGACATTTTTTTTTTTTTAGTGACTTAATATTGATTTACAAAGTTACAAAATAACAGGCCTACAATTCTACACTGTTCTCACTACTAGAGTTCTGTGTCTCCATTACTGCTATTGGAAACTACAGTGGTTGTCCCAAGATCACAAATATGGATTGACTGTTATTTCTGTATCTATCTATCTATCTATCTATCTATCATCTATCTATCTATCTATCTATCTATCATCTATCTATATTTTTGCCCATTTTTCCTCTGTTCTGCCTTCTCTTCCTTTCTAAGGCACACCTACATATATTACTACTTCCATTTTTTTTCCTTCCTTTCCTCTTCTCTCTGGATGAAATTGGGTTTCAGAGCCCTCTAGCTATCTTTCCCTAACATTTCTCCCCCTCTGTATGGGCCAAAATTCTTTTTGGGGTACAAATGGTGGGAGTTTTGGCTTCTGTTATTGCTTCTCCACTGGACATGGGCATTGGCAGGTTGATCCATATCCAAGGCTGACTTTTTTGTTGTTACATTGTTATGCATTTCCATTCTGCTGGGCTAAGTTATAGGTTCAGTTCACCCCATTTGTAATTAATTGGAATTCCTGAACCTATGGACTGGTGAATTTTGCCAGTTGTGGATAATTATCTTTTTTAGATGTTGCTTCTGCTCTTCCTATCTTTTTCATTAATAAAAAAATAAAATCTTCAGGGCCAGCAGTGGTACACCTGGTTGGGTGTACATGTTACAGTGAGTAAGGACCTGGGTTCAAGCACCCGGTCCACACCTGCAGAGAAAGAGCTTCACGAGTGGTAAAGCAGGGCTGCAGGTGTCTCTGTCTCTCTCTCTCTCTCTCTCTATATATATATATACATATACATATACATATACATATACATATACATATACATATACATATACATATACATATACATATACATATACATATATATATATACGTATATCTCCTTCCTTCTGGATTTCTGGCTATCCAATAAATAAATAAATAAATAAAATTTTAAAATAAAATCTTAAAAAAAATAGCTAGAGGGAGCCAGGTGGTGGCATAGCGGGTTAAGCGCACATGGCATGAAGCACAGGGCCAGCATAAAGATCCCGGTTCAAGCCCCCAGCTCCCCACCTGCAGGGGGTTCACTTCACAGGTGGTGAAGCAGGTCTGCAGGTGTCTATCTTTCTCCCCCCTTTCTGTTCCCACCCCTCTTCTCTCCATTTCTCTCTGTCCTATCCAAGAACGATGACATCAATAACAATAATAACTACAACAACGACGATGAACAACAAGGGCAACAAAAGGGAAAAAAATAATAAAATAAAAATAATAGCTAGATATAGAGGAGTACTAAAAAGACAAAGATGAGGAGTCGGGCGGTGGCGCAGTGGGTTAAGCGCACGTGGCACAAAGCGCAGGGACCGGCGTAAGGATCCCGGTTCGAGTGGTGAAGCAGGTCTGCAGGTGTCTATCTTTCTCTCCCCTCTCTCTCTGTCTTCCCCTCCTCTCTCCATTTCTCTCTGTCCTATCCAACAACAAGGCAACATCAACAATGGCAATAATAACCGCAACGAGGCTGCAATAACTAGGGCAACAAAAAGAGGGAAAAATGGCCTCCAGGAGCGGTGGATTCATGGTGCAGGCACCGAGCCCAGCAATAACCCTGGAGGGAAAAAAAAAAAAAAAAAAAAGACAAAGATGAGCAACTATGACCAGAGCCCAGTAAACAGAAAAGCCATGGAGGAATGAAGATACTACTGGGGCTAGAACAAGACAAAGAGTATGAAAGAGTGCTCTGATTTCACTTTCTAGCCGCCTTCTGACAACCTTGCCTCGGTCCTTCTTTGTTTAAGCCCAAATACATCGCAGTTCTCAGAGAAGCTGTAGTCAATACCCAGTAGAATAAGAGTAGCAGAGAAGGACAGGAAATGAACTGAGAGTCAAACAGAAAATCACCAGTATAGCAGTGATTCTTCAGACCACTCTGGAAAGTAAACTGTAATATGCAAACCTTATCATATCTTCCTCCTAATTACAACTTGTTGATGGATTCACACCATCTTTAGGATTAAATTTAAACTGAGATATGTGACTTTAGTCCTGCATATCATTCCCCCACTCTCCTAGTTCCTGTCTTTTTTTTTTTTTTTTTTTTTTTGCCTCCAGGGTTATCACTGAGGCTTGGTGCCTGCACTACAATCCACTGCTCCTGGCAGCCATCTTTTTTCCATTATTGTTCTTGCTGTTGTTGTTGTTGGATAGGACAGAGAGAAATGAAGAGAGGAGGGGAAGACAGAGAGGGGGAGAGGAAAATAGATACCTGAAGACCTGCTTCACCACTTGTGAAGTGACCCCCCTTGCAGGTGGGGAGCCAAAAGCTCCAACAGGGATCCTTTCATGGGTCCTTGCGCTTCATACTATGTGTGTTTACCAGTTCTTATCCTAACTTAAAATTATCCTGAATTATTTCTAGATTCTCCAGTTGTTTTTTTTTTTATGTTCTCACACCACTCAATCTTACCCATATTCTTGGCTCTCACTGGCACCTTTCTGCACTTTCTTTGCTTGGCTAGCATCTTAACCTTCCATAATCAGAACCTTAGCACTGGCATCTCCTAAAATGTTCTTTCTAGACTGTTTTCGTCATGTTTCTATTTAATTCATTCAAAATATTTAATTGATCCCAGTGTCTTGACTGTTTACCCACTCCTGAGGACAAATATATGCATTTTACTTCATTTTTTCATTCTGTATTTTATTTCTGAAACACACTGCCCTACTTACCCGACGATGAAATTTTCACCCAGTGTATTGACATTTGGGAAAATGTGGAAGCGTACCCTAGTGACAACAATTCTGTAAATCAGCATTCCCTCAATAAGGAATAATTCCCTCAGTGCCTACACTATGAATACATAACTCTTGGCACACACCTTTTCCTTTTTATTTTTTTTTTTTTCTTTGATAGGACAGAGAGGAATTGAGAGGAGAGGGGGAGATAGAGAAGAGATAGATGAAGAGAGAAAACAGACACCTGTAGACCTGCTTCACTGGTTGTGAAGTGTCCCCACTGCAAGTGGGGAGCAGGGGCTGGAACCTGGGTCCTTGAGCATAGTACTATGTGCACTTAACTGGGTCCACCACTGCCTGTCCCCCATGCAGACCCCCATACTTCCCCCTCATACCCAGGGCTCCAGGATTCTCTGCCCACTGCTCCCCTGAATGCACCCATCAGCTGTCCAAGTGCATCTAGAATCCTCCCAAGGACCTTGTGGAGAAACAGTGGGATAGGGCGGGAGTGGGGGATTATTTGAGGGTTTAGTCACTTCTCATGGATTTCCTCATCATCTGGACAGGTGAAGAATGCCTGTGGAGCACAAGCAGGCACTTCCAGGAAGGCCTCTGGCATGGTGAACACACATTACTATGACCTATGTACCTCCTGTACTGTACAGAGCTTTGGAAAAAGGCTGCAGTCATCTTGAGAGAGCTTATGGCTATCCAGAGTCTTCCTCTGAAGAATACCCCAATTCTTAGCACTATTTGCATCCACTTTGGGGGAGGTGCTGTCAAATGATTGTCTCAAACTTTCAGGAGTCCTGTCCTCAGATTACTATTGAGTTTGCATTTGGTGTCTGTTTAGCTGGTTGTATCTCTCCTCTCTCTACCCCCCTTCTTTCTCTCTCTCTCTCTCTCTCTCTCTGTGTGTGTGTGTGTGTGTGTGTGTGTGTGTGTGATTTGCAGTGACTGATCCTCACACACAGGATTTTGTCACTTCTGGGCTGTTTTTTCATTCACATAGAGACAGAGAGGCAAAGAGAATAGCACAGGAGCTTCCCCCAGGACTATAGCAAACCTGAGCCCTCCTGTACATGGAAGGCATTCACCCTATCTGGCGAGCTGTCTTTCCGGGCCTTAACTTATTATGTGTACTGGATTTAGGGTTCAAAACTGTAAGCTTAGGGTACCCGGGCAGGCCCAGCATTCACTGCCTCCAGGAATTCCATAATCTTGTTGGTGACTGTGTACATCAGGAACGGTGCCCTGTACAGCAGGAATGGGAGCTGCTCTCCAGGGCACTGCTTCTGTACACTGTCAGTTCACTTCTCAGTGCCAACTGAGGTGGTAATGTGGTGCCACTGAAGGTGACTTTCAGGGTAGACTTTTCAGGTAGCATGATGGTTATGCAAAGAGACTCACATATCTGAGGCTCCAAAATCCCAGGTTCAGTCCCCCATACCACCTTAAGCCAGAGCTGAACAGAGCTCTGGTAAGAAAATAAATAAATAAATAAAAATAACTTCAAAGTCAAACTGAACATAACTCTCTGGAGTTGGAGCACCATGAACAGTCTCCAAGAGAAAGAGCAGTTCCCCACCTTATCTCCCATCACTAACTTTCTTCATAATTCTACCAACAGTTGTTCTTCAGCCATGTTTGTGAAGTATCCTATACTTCACAAGCCGCCTATACTGGAGAAAGCCAGTATCACACCCGAGACTCTCTTCTCCTGACACAGGGGAAACACAAGCCATTTCAGACCTACTCATTCCACCAGCTCTAATCCTTCCCTGGACAGGGTCAAGATGTATTTTCTGCATTTGGCTCCCAGCAAACGGCACATATTGTAAGCAATCAATAATAAAAAAAAATTTCAAAGTAATAAGAGAAATCTAAATCTTAGAAAAGAAGAAAGAGGCCCAGCAAAACAACTTACCTGAGTAGTGTGCTGCTTTGCCATGTGCACAACCCAGGCCTGAGCCTGGACCTCATCACACTAAAAGAATTTTTTGTGCTATGGTCTCTTTCATTCTGTTTCTCTCTGCTTCTCTGTTTCCATCATGATAAAGAAGAGAAAGAAAACAAAAAGTTGGTATAATGCTCTTTGAAAATTCAGGTTATGAAGTGGGAGGTAAAATCATGGAACCTAAAGGGTTCTCCCTGCCCCCAATCATATTTCTGGGATATTTAGCTTGCATATAAATACAACAAGACTAGTGAAAGACCCAAGGACCTTAGGATTTAAAAATTAATCTTAGATTTAAACTGTGAGCTTCTAGAGTAGAAGGAAGACATTACTTCGATGTTAACTTTAATTCAGTTTTAGCTTTTTTCATACTAAAAACCAACAGAGGAAACTATTTTTGCTAGGTTTAGCTTTCCGTGGTATAAAAATACTTTTAAGAATCCTTTGAGGGGGTCGGGCAGTAGCGCATCGGGTTAAGTGCACGTGGCGCAAAGCATGAGGACCGGCGGAAGGATCCTAGTTCCAGCCCCCAGCTCCCCACAGGCAGAGGGGGTCGCTTCACAGGCGGTGAAGCAGGTCTGCAGTTGTCTGTCTTTCTCTCCCCCGTCTCTCTTCCTCTCTCGATTTCTTTCTGTCCTGTCCGATGACAACAACAATAATCACGACAAAAAGGACAACAAAATGGGAAAAATGGCTGCCAGGAGCAGTGGATTCGTAGTGTAATGCACCCAGATAACCCTGGAGGCAAAAAAAAAAAATTCTTTGAGAGAAAAACAACAGTTCTTTTTTTACTACACTACAACAAAATACTGGGTAGCAATTTGATATGTTTCTTAACATACTTACGTTTTTACCTAAGATGTCATATGAAACCGCTGTAAGGCATATCTCCTAAAACTGGTATATTTGCTTTAGAAATGTTCTTCACAAAATAAATTCACCATTGGAATATAACCTTTTTTAAAACCTGACCAATGTCGAGCTAAAGATGTTACTATACAACACATAAGAACACTGTGAACACTAACGGACGAGAAGGCCCAGGTAACTTTTTTTATTTATTTAATTTTTTTAAATATTTATTTTATTTATTCCCTTTTGTTGTTTTATTGTTGTAGTTATTATTGTTGTTGTCGTTGTTGGATAGGACAGAGAGAAATGGAGAGAGGAGGGGAAGACAGGAGGAGAGAAAGATAGACACCTGCAGACCTGCTTCACCGCCTGTGAAGCGACTCCCCTGCAGGTGGGGAGCCGGGGTTCGAACCGGAATCCTTATGCCGGTCCTTGTGCTTTGCGCTACAGCCCGATTCCCCCAGGTAACTTTTCTTTTGGTTTCCTGTAGGAGGTCTGAAAGTGGGACAGGGCAAGATTGAAACACTACATGTTCCAGCATGCCTTGCGATTACTATGCCCTAGGTCCCAGAATGCATTGCTCCAAGACGCAATTTCCGGTGGGCCTGGGGCTTGTAGTTCCCCGGAGTCCTGTCATTCTGTACGGCAAGGGCGGTGGTTGCTTACCCTGCCGGAAGATAGTAGCTGTAAGTCTTCCAGTTTGGGGCCGAGCCTAGACACTTGGAGTTCTTAGGCTGGCTGGGTTCTTTACTTCATCGCTTGACTTCTGAATTACACAGGTAAATCACGCGAGGGCTACGAGTCTCCGCCGCTGGCCCCCTCTTTTTTGTCTGAGGGAGACCTCATTCTGGCGAAGTCATTTGTCCCTGAGCTCTCGCCGTAGCAGCCGCCGCCCATCCCTCTTTGTGTGCTCCGGGAAGCCGCGGGGATTGTGGCGGCGACAGTTGGAGCTCAGGGCGAAAGCCGGGGACGTTGCAGGAAAGTTGCAGGCGGGCAAACCCTTCCCATCCCGCCACCTGACCGGTGGGTTTTCCACTCTTTCCTGATGGCCATTCTGTTTGCTGTGTCTCTCATCAGGACTCCTCGGGCGGCTCGGCAAGTCCTCTTGACAGCGCCGCCGGGCCCAGTTCCGGGGAGAACGGAGAGGCTGGGAGAGCCGAGTGCGGGGACCCTGGAGGATGGGCGATGGGGCGTTGGGCGCGGGGGGTGGGAGACAGCTTCACTCCCTTCCCTTCTTGAGCCTCTGGAGGTGGGCCGAGGAGCCTGGAGACTTGCCCGGTGCCCTGTGGCCCCCTTCCAAGACGACTCTACTGGACCGCACCCTCTCAGCCTTGATGCCGGCGAGCAGGGATCCTCACCTGGCTCTCTCCTGCCAGTAAAAGTCATCAGCGCTGTCGTCTCCTCACCGTGTGTGTGCGTGTTTGTGCGCGTGTGTGTGTGCGTGCGTGTGTGTGTGTGCGTGCGTGTGTGCATGTGTGTGTGTGCACGTGTGTGTGTGTATGTTTGTGTGTGTGCGTGCGTGTGTTTGTGTGCGTGCGTGTGTGCGCGCGTGTGCATGCGTGTGCGTGTGTGTGCGTGTGTGTGTGCGTGCGTGTGTGTGTGTGTGTGTGTGCATGTGTGTGTGTGTGTGTGTGCGCGCGCGCCCGCGCGTGTGTTTTGAAAAGTTCGCCAACGCGGAGGTTGCAGCACAAGATTCCAGAGACTCTCTTTTCTGATAGTTTTAAGTCGGTTTTGGAGGCTCTGGCCTTTTTGGAGGAGTTGGGCTCATCAGCTATATACACATAAGGAGGTCAGGCTTTGATGTTGGGCTTTGACTAAAAAAAAATGACTTCCTATAAGTGTTTCTGATAGAAAAGCATGATAATGCTGGTGGTGTGTGTGTTTCCTCCATAGTAAAATTACATGGCACTTAACAGAATTTGTAGGAACTGTGTCTGATCTCAGTGTTTTTCATTACATTTCGAGGATTTATGGAGATAGATCAAATCTGTCATATAGCACAAGAACTTCTTGATGCCTATCCGTGTCCTCTTGGCAATTCAGCAGGACTTGCCAAGACGCGCTACCTAGGAGGCCTGATGTGAGGCAGAGCACCAGCCATTAGGAAAGTCAGGTCTGACCCTTTTCCTCTAATGCCCAGATATATTGTTATTAAGTAACACTGAGAGGTGTTAAATTTGAACATGTGAATTTAAAGAGTTTATTGTGTGCTTGCTACTCTGTTCAACTCAGAAAATATTTCTTAGTTTCATTTATACTATTGTTCACGTCTTGTAACATATGTGTCCCATTGCTTCAAAAATAGAATTGGGGGCAGTGAGAATATCTCCTGGTGGCAGTCCTGCCTTGTCACTGGTGAGATTTCAACCATAGCACCACATGTGAGCACCAGCACTGCTCCAGGGGAGCTCCATGGATGATAGAGCAGTGCTGTGATGTCTCTGCCTCACTTTCCTCTCTGTGCACTGTCCCTTCCTTTGCAATAAAGAGAAAATAAACTGACACAGGGAGGCCACTCAACTGTGCTATGACTGCATGACCTTTTAGACTGTTTTCTTCTTATAGATGAATATGTATTTTATATATTCTTTTTAGAGAGAACTGAATTACATAGCCTCTTGAGACTGTTCTCTTGTAGATTAATTTTTTTGAAACAGTGTTGCTTTTACTAATACATTAGTGATTGTAACTGTGTGCTGCTTAAGGTCACAAGCATGTCGGACAAAAGTGAATTAAAGGCAGAGTTGGAACGGAAGAAGCAGCGACTGGCCCAAATCAGAGAGGAAAAGAAGAGGAAAGAAGAAGAAAGGAAGAAAAAGGAAGTATGTTTGATTTTTAAAAAATAAGTTTAATATAACATAATTGGATTTTATTTATATTATGTTGCACCTCTGTGTTGCTCTTTCATAGTAGTAAAATATCCAGCAATTATTATTATAAATATAGCACTTATAGGTGGGTCATTTTAAAGATAAGAAGGATGTGAAAATGACAGAACTGATAAGATGCGAGTTATGTACAGATCTATGCATCTCAGAAATTTGATTTATAAAAGTTCACGTTATCTATTCCTCTAGTAGTATGTCTACTATATAAAGTAAGGGACATCTGCATTAGAAGAGCTCCTGAGGCGTGGCACATATAGCATAACTTAGTTTCGATCTTGAACTTATTTAAATATCTTACTAATCTGAATTGCTTATAAGTTGTCTGAATATTAATGGCAAAGAGAAAAATATAATAATTAGGGTATTTATTTTTCTTATAAGTTGATATTAAATATTTGCATTGAAATATTTTTTGTTTTTTCCTCTTTATTTATTTATTTTGAATACACATGGAGAGGGCAGGGGTAGATAGCATAGTGGTTATGCAAAGAGTCTCTCATGCTTGAGGCTCCAAAGTCCCGTGTTCAGTCCCACCATAAGCCAGAGTTGAGCAGTGCTCTGGTCAAGAAAAAAGAGAGAGAGAGAGAGAGAGAAAAATTAAGAAAGAATGGTAGAGAGAGGCCTGCAGCATTGCTTCACCCACTTGTGAAGCTTCCTTCCCTGCAGGTGGGGACCAAGGACTTGAACCTGGGTCTTTCTGCATTGTAATGTGTACACTTTACCAGGTGTGTTATCGCTGGGCCCGGTGAAATATTTTAAGTGGTAGGTTTGATAATATCATAAAGTTGGATTTGCTGTGTCTGCCTTCTGATTTTTTGTCATGTACAACAAATATACATTTGAACTTGGAGATACTTTACTTGCACCCTGTACTGGCTTGTACATTTATACCCACGTAAGCTCTTTAGGCAAGTTTATATGCTTTACCACAGAGAGGTTTTATTTAAAAAAAAAGAAAAAAGATATAATTTTTGTTTTCATGAGAGAGAGAGAGTGCTGAGTAGTGGCAGGACAAAACCTGGCCTCTCTTGAGGTCTCAGGCATGCAAACCTGGTGATCTAAATTTGAATTATCTCCCTGGCCTATCACAAGTATATTTTAGATGGCCAGTCTACAATGGTTTGTCCTAGGTATGATGTTAGTATTAACTGTTTCTATGTGATATCCTAAGCAATAGTCAGTCAGCAGATCCTATAAATCTCTTAGGGAAAAAGAAAAATCAGCAGCAGGAAAAGTGAAAGTTTAGTTTATATACTGAAATATTGTGATGCTATAAAAAGCCTGGAATTGAAGAATTTTCAGTGTATTCTGAACTAGTCTATGATAAATTATTATACGAACTTTAAGTTAGCAGTCTGATTAAAAATGAGCTAGTAAAAGAAGTATTCAGACTGGCAGAGTCATTGCAAAGTATTATCTATACCCCCAAACCTTTGTTTCTGGGAGCATGTTTGACTTTGGTTTTCTAGGAATGATTTTAAGTTGCAGAAGTAGCCTATAAGATATAGCTACCACATGATTTCTATCTAATTTAAATTTTCTAAAACATAAAACGAGATGATTCAGTATTATTAAACAAGGAATATACTGATGCATTGTTATATACAGTTGTTGACTTGATATAACTGTTTGGAGTATTTTGATGAAATTTGACTTCTTGAAGTTAAAATGGTATCACAGACAAGACTGAAATTCACTATAGACCAGTGTAGAGTAATAGCTGTCTAGTCAAAATAGGAAATCGGTACATGTAAAACTTTTTTGAAACATTACATTTAAGATGTTTTAGATGATCTGAAGGTATTGAGGTTTGTTTAGTTTAGGTAGTAGTCAATGACAAAATCTGGCAAAAAATTTTGAAAGCAAAACATTGGTTTATACTATGCAAAAAGTAATTTTTAACTTGACCAAACCCAATTGTGTTTTTAATAGCATAAGACCTTTAAATTAAATTTAATTAAAAAAAGGAAAAGCTTTGTTCTGATAAAACTTCTTGAAACATGTATTTTTTTAGAAAATCAAGTTGTCCATTTACTTAAGATATATTACTACTTAAGTATTTGCATCTTTGTTTCATATTGTTGTGGTATTTCCACCTAAGCTTTTGTGTAAATGGGGGAGATTTCTATAATTCCTAACCATGGGTAGAATTTTTATACTATACATAATAAGAAGTTGACTATACTTTTTGAGTTTATCTTTAGAAATATAAACTTAGTATATATCATGTGGAGATGATATATTAGGAAAGCTGATTTTTAAAAAATATTTATTTTCCCTTTTGTTACCCTGTTTTTTTTTATTATTGTTGTAGTTATTATTGTTATTGTTATTGATGTCATCATTGTTAGATAGGACAGAGAGAAATGGAGAGAGGAGAAGAAGACAGAGAGGGGGGAGAGAAAGATAGACACCTGCAGACCTGCTTCACCACCTGTGAAGCAACTCCCCTGCAGGTGGGGAACCGAGGCTTGAACCGGGATCCTTATGTCAGTTCTTGCTCTTTGTGCCACCTGCGCTTAACCCGCCGAGCTATTGTCCGACTCCCCAGATTTTTTTTTTAATTATTATTGGCTTTTAATCTGTATTCCAAACCAAATTCACCTTTAAAAGTATACCATGTACACTGTTGAAAGTACATTTTTGCGCACTGAAATGTTTCAGACCATATGTAAACAAGTTTTTAACTTAAAAAAAAATTTAGACTGATCAGAAGAAGGAAGCAGTAGCTCCTGTGCAAGAAGAATCAGATCTTGAAAAAAAAAGAAGAGAAGCCGAAGCACTGCTTCAAAGCATGGGGCTGACTCCAGAATCCCCCATTGGTAAGGATAAGAATATATACGTTTATAAGAGATAAGCATAAATTCTATTCAGTTCAGCTCAAATGAATGAGTTGCCATAATTTATTTTTCTTATTTGTGCCTCAAAAAATCATTATTTTACTGCCTTTTTTTCCAGATATGCTGCTACATAGTTATTTTGTTTGGAAAAACAGAAAGATTAATTATCTATTGTTGAACATGCTTTCTTTAAAATAAATAAATAAATCTTTTATTTATTAACACAAGATGGGGGTCGGGTAAGGGAAGGAGAGAAACTAGAGCACCACTCTGGCACCTGGGATGTCAGGGATTGAACTCAGAAACAAGTTTTTTGAGCCATACCATATTAATCTCAAAGATGACTGTGATTCCTGATTTTAATTCCATGTTCCTTTCAGTGGAGAAGTACAGTATAATAGTATTCAAAGTCTGTGTTAGAAGTAGGAACTTACAAGTTTTTTCTGTCAGTGCTGAAGTAGTACTGGTAGCTCGAGTTGGCAGTGGTTTGACTTAATCTTTTTTTTTTTTTTTGTAATTAATTATTTTGAGAGCAGTACTAGATCAAAAAGTTAAAATAGTAGAAGTGCTAAAGATCTAGTTGTACTTTCAAAAGCATTTGAAGCTTGATGAAAATAATTGTTAGCGGATACTACTACATACTATTTTAATTCAACATACCCTTTGTCTTTTGGGTGATTTAAAATCTCCAGTTAACTTGTGGGCTAATTTCATTAACCTAGGGACAAACACCACACATAAATTAACTGCTTTAGTCTGCCTGGTGTGAAACTGTCACAGAATTGTCCTTACAATGGATATTTCTAAAAGGTTTCAAAATGACAAAGCTGATTACTTTCCTGGCCCATTTCATTGTTATGTCTTCAGTTCATTTGCCTTCTCTATATTGTGAGAATTGGAAGGTTGAAATCAAATAATTGGAAGTCTTCATTTAATAAACATATGTTACATGTTACAGTTTTAAATAAGTGAAGCTGCCGGGGCTGGGGCTCAGTAGCTAGATGCCAGACTTGCAGGTGGGTGGCACCAGCTTCCATCCCTGGCATTGCATATACAGGAAAGGGGAAGTGATATGCTGCCTCTCTCTCCCCACTTCCACTTTCTATGAAATAAATAAAAGACATCTTTTAAAAAGTAAAATGTATCAGAACATTTTCATTTTATTAAAAAATACTCTAGTACTAAGCCATCTTCCTTGTTAGTTGTGTAGTCTTTAATCATTTTATGAACCATTAGCCTTTTATATTAAATTATTTATTTATTTATTTATTTATTTTTACCAGAGCACTGCTCAACTCTGGCTTGTTGGTGGTATGAGGGATTGAACCTGGGACTTTGGAGCCTCAGACATGAAAGGCTATTTGCATAACCATTATGCTATATATCCCTGCCCTTAGCCTTTTTTTTTTTTTTTTTTTGATGTCTTCACTGAGTTCCCTTATTCTTCTTTCTCTATTCATGGAACACTTCACATGAATTCTTTAAAGACTGCATATATATATACCATCTACAGTCTTCAACTCTGTTTTCCTTTCCAATCTTGCAGTACTCTCTCTTGCATTTTTAATGTATTTCCTTTTAATCTGTCCTATGTGTGTTTCACCATATTTCAAGGTTTTGTATGTCTGTGTTTATGTTTGACATACGTAAGTAGCATTGTGCTATGTATCTCATTTTCTTTATTCCTTTTTGTAAAACAGCTTTGTATTGGAGGTATGTCCATCTTGCTACATATATAGCTAGTTATTTATCTCTATGCAAAATATTCCATTACATATCATATTTAGCTTCTGTGTTCCCTGGTGATAGGCACTTAGATTGGTTCTATCTCTTTGCTTTGCTATATCATATGCCATGCTACAGATATTATATTCTTCCCCCATAAAGACTATAGAAAATTTTCTCCAGGGTGTTATGCCTAAGAATTTATTTGTTGGGGCTGGGTGATGGTGCACCCAGTTGAGTACACGCTTACCATGGACAAGGACCTAGGTTCAAGCCCCCAGGCCCCACCTGCAGCGAGGGAAGCTTCACAAATGGAGAAGCAGGGCTCTAAGGATCTTTCTCCCTCTTTATCTCCCCCTCTTCTCTCAATTTCTGTCTTATCAAATTAGAAAAAAAATAATAATAAAGATATAAGGAAACAGTGGCCACTGGGAGCAGTGGATTTGTTGTGGAGGCACCAAGCCCCAGTGATAATCCTGATGGCAATTAAATATAAATTAATCTAAAAGCAAATTTATTTACTGTGTTAGTGTATATAGGCTTCTTAAATATACTAGGTTCTATAAAATCTCTTTTAAGAATTGTTACAAACTGAAAGAATGGTTACAAACTATCACTTATCAATAGATAAGAACGTAACTATTTTACCATATTCACATCCTCACTTAATATTAGCCAGATTTTCAAGTTTTTGCCAATTTATTGGGTATAACGTGGTATGCTAAAATGTTTTAAAATACATCTATCTGATTATAGTGAGACTGACATTTTTTCATAGACTTCTTAGCCATTCAGATCTTCCTTTCTGAATTGCATATTCATACTCATTATTCATTTACTATCTAGGTTCTTTATCTTGCTGATTTGTAGGAGTTTCTTGTGGATTTAGGGGGAACATCTTATTTTGTTATAGTTTTTAAATTTTTATTTATAAAATGGGAATATTGACAAGGCCATAGGATAAGGAGGGGTATGATTCCCATCACCTGAATTCTGTATCCAATCCCCTCCCTTGAAAGCTTTCCTAATCCTTTATCCCTCTGGGAGTATGGACCCAGGATCATTATGGGGTGCATAAGGTAGAAGGTCTGGCTTCTGTAATTGCTTCCCCGTTGAACATGGGCGTTGGCAGATTGATTCATACTTCCAGCCTGTCTCTCTTTCCCTAGAGAGGCAGGAATCTGGGGAGGCGGGGTTCCAGGACACATTGCTGGGGTTGTCAGCCCAGGGAAGTCCAGTTGGCATCATGGTAGCATCTGGAAGTTAGTGGCTGAAAAAGAGTTAAGATATAAAGCAGAATAAATTGTTAACTAACTATGAACCTAAAGGCAAGAATATTGCAGATGAGGGAGTTGGGCTGTAGTGCAGTGGATTAAGCGCACGTGGCACAAAGCGCAAGGACCGGCATAAGGATCCTGGTTCGAGCCCTGGCTCCCCACCTGCAGGGGAGTCGCTTCACAGGCGGTGAAGCAGGTCTGCAGGTGTCTCTCTGTCTCTCTTCCTCTCTGTCTACCCCTTCTCTCTCAATTTCTCTCTGTCTCTATCCAATAACAAAAAAAAATTTTTTTTTAATTGCAGATGAAGATTTTGGGTCTTCGTTTTAGAAAAAGCTAGTAGGTCTATTTTAGGTATATTCCAAGGGGCCCATGACCCAACTGGTTTTTGCCTGAGCCTGACAGCTAGCATGTAGGTGGACCCAAGGTATTGTCTAGTTGGAAATAGGACTAGAAAGCTGGGTCAGGGCAGACAGTAGCTGCCAAATATGGGGCAAGTATGTAAATATTGCTAACTACAAACTCCATCGATTTGATCTGGGACCCATATTCCACACAGGAGCCTATGTGGCCTCTGCATCCCTGTAGGTCTGAGCTCGCATTCTGTGGTCACTGCTAGGAACATTCCAGGCTGCACTAATTTCAGGACCCATCTTCCTCTGGTAATAGGTAGAGTATGCTATCCAACCTCCCTTCAGAGAATGGAACATTCCCTACCATTGTTGATCCACGTTGAGGGCAAGGTGCTATAGGGGCCCACAAAGGGCTCCATTATGTTGTTCCTTATGGAGATGACAAGTGACAGTGACAAGTGAGAGGGATGTTAGGTCTAGGCCCATTATGTCTGTGTGGGAATCCCAGGACTCCCTCCCTGACTAGGGCCCGAGGTGGATGGTAGTGACCAAAGAGTCATTAAAGTATGCCAGCCTCTTGCCCTTATCCAGCATTTGTAGTCCTTACTTTGTCTGGCAAGGTTAGCTTTGGAGTCATTGAGGGAAGTGAAATAGGAAGTAGGTGAGGAGGGTATCTATGTGTAAGTAGAAACTATTTGATTAGGTACTTTATGGTGTCTTTTTTTTAGGTCTTTCTGCTTGCTGCATTTATTGACTCACTGCAAACTATTGTGCACTTTTCCTTAAGGTATATACTTTCCCCTAATTTATGGATGTACATAAGCCCTATCTCATGAGCCCTGGTCTATATTGAGGTTTTGAGGCTTTGGTAGGTAGGAAGTGCACCACCCAAAATGAAATTAAGGAGTCCTATGAGCTAGGAAAGGTCTCTCCAGAGTAATGAAGCTGGAAGGTTGACATTCCACGCCTGACATCTCTGGACACAGTTTGAAGTATTAGTTTGTTTTGTTTGTTTATTTACTTATTTATTAGTTTGTTTATTGCCTCCAGGGTTATTGCCTGCACTATGAATCCACTGCTCCTGGAGGTCATTTTTCTCATTTTTTTGTCCTAGTTGTTGTTATTGTTGTCACTGTTGTTGTTCTTGTTGTTGTTGTTGGATAGGACAGAGAAATGGAGAGAGGAGGGGAAGACAGAGAGGGAGAGAGAACGATAGACACCTGCAGACCTGCTTCACCGCCTGTGAGGTGAACCCCTACAGGTGGGGAGGCGGGGGCTCAAACTGAGATCGTAAGCAGGTCCCTGCGCTTCGCCCATGT
Organism: Erinaceus europaeus; assembly: GCF_950295315.1. NCBI lineage: Eukaryota > Metazoa > Chordata > Mammalia > Eulipotyphla > Erinaceidae > Erinaceus > Erinaceus europaeus. Next base: position 19,684,418 of record NC_080179.1, on the reverse strand, counting down.
GCACTTAACCTGCTGCACTACTGCCTGCCCCCCTGCTTTAGTTTTTTAAAAACTACCTCTTCCAGGGCTGGAGTATATCTTTGGAAGAACACATACATTGCATGTTGAAGCCCTGGCAACCTTTCACCCCCTAAAATGCCTTTCCCAGTCTGAACTCTTAACTCTACTTACAGTATCCTTTATTGAACAAAACCCCTCATGTTGATAAATTGAAATTCTAAATGATAAGTTCATATTCCAGATCTATGAATTATAGTCCTCTTTTGATTGTGTTTTAGCCTCTTTTTTCTACATTGAGTGGATATATTCTCTTACATTTTATTCTTTAGGTTTTATAACTTGAACCTTCACCTTTAGATAGTTGTTATTGTTGGTGGTGGCATGTGTGTACTTAAAAATTTTTTTTTTTTGACCAGAACACTGTTCAGGTCTGACTTTATGTTGCTGCCAGAGTTTGAACCTGGTTCCTCTGGTCCCTCAAGTATGCAGTTCTGGTATGTTACCATTATACAGGAACTCAGCCCTGCTACAACAGACAACACCAACTTGCCAGCCAAGTGAGCAAACCACCTAGAAAGTAAATCTCTGGACTAGTAAGTGACACACCCAGTTGAGGGCGTACATTACTGTCTGAAATGACTTGGGTTCAAGCCCCCAGTCTCCTGCATGACAATGCCATTGCCTTCTGGTCATCTTCCCCCTTCTGGTCAGTTTCCCCTCTGGGAGTATGGACCAGTTTCTTTTGGGGGTACAGAAGGATGGAGTTCTGGATTTTGTAATTACTACTCTATTGGACATGGATGTTGCCCATTCAGTTAATACCCCCAGACCAGGCTGACTTTTTCATTCAGATAAAGAGAAAGGGTAAGAGAGAGAGGGAGAGAGAGAAAGAGAGAGAAAGAAAAAGAGTGAGAGAGAGAGAGAGAGACTCCATAACAGTAGAGCTTTCCCTAGTACATGGTACTCTCATGTGGTGCTCGGGTTTAAGCCTAGGTACACACCCTGTCAGGTGAACTATCATCCAGCCTTATAAATCTGATTTTTATATAGAATGCTTTCCATGTATGAGCCACTTTTCAAGGTTAACCTAATTTTAATAAATTGTACCTTATAATGTTTTACTAGTCTAGAATTTAATGTATTCATTTCTTTTTAAAAAATTGATCTGGTGCTCTGTATTACACTGAAGAGGATAAAGCACATTAAACATTTAGGGGAGATTAGTGGAGATTTTTAGAATTCATTGTCAGAAGAAGAGGCTTAGAAAAGAGAAAAACTGGGACCAGGGGATGGCACACCTGGTTAAGCGCACACTTTACAGTGCACAGGGACCCAGGTTCAAGTCCCTGGTCCCCACCTACAGGGGGAAAGCTTCATGAGCGGTGAAGCAGGGCTGCAGGTGTCTCTCTTTCTCTCTCCTTCTTCCTTTCTATCACCTCCTCTTCTCTCAGTTTCTCTGTCTCTATCCAGTAATAAATAAAAAGAAAAAAAAATAAGAAAGAAAAGAGAAAAATCAATATGTTAAGGTTTAAAGCAGTTCTAGCCCCAAAACTGTAAGGTTTGAAAACCAGTTCAGTATTAGCATTTCAGGCTAGGAGCACTTGTAACCACAAGGGGACATTATTGTAACATAGACTGTTTGAGCAGGAAATATCAACTATTGATGATCTATAAGATGTCTAACAACTTGAAATTGTCTAGAGGCACTTTCTTACCATTTACTTTCTTTGTCATCACTGCCACTTCCTACACTCGCCTCCCTTGGCTGTCTGCCTTTTCTAGGCCCTTCTTCCTGGCAAAAGTCCCTTCTTGCTCCAGAGACTTTCTTCTATTTAAAAAATAATAAAATTGGGAGACCGGAGTGTGCAGTACCTTGTTGAGCATACCCATTATAGTTCACAAAGACCCGGGTTCAAGTCCCCAGTCTCAACCTGCAGGAGGGGAACTTCAAGAGTAGTGAAACAGTTCTGCAGATGTCTCTCTCTCCCCTCCTCCATTTTCTTTCAATTTCTCTGTCTCTATACAAAAAGAAAAACAAAACAAAATAAAAACTGGGTGACACATGAGGTGGCACAGTGTTTAGAGTGCTGGAGTCATAAACATGAGACTCTGAGTTCAGTCCATAGCATCACATGTGCCAGAGTGATGCTCTGGCTCTCTCCCTTCTCCAGCATAAAAAAAGAGCTAACTGTTAAGAGAGAGTGCGCTCGCGCACCAGCAAGGTGCTTCACTGGGATAGCGCGCGTGCTTTGCCCTGCACATGGTCCAGGTTTGGGCTTGTCTCCCACCATACTAAAGGAAGCTTCATTGCTTCAGTGTCTTTCTGCCTTTCTCTGTCACACACACACACACACACACACACACACACACACACAGAGAGAGAGAAGTTGAGATGGAAGGGGGGATAGAGATAGAGAGACACCGCCAGGGAGTTGAACTGAGGTCCTCATGCACTGTAATATTTGTGCTCAACCGGGTGTGCTACCACCTGACCCCCTTCTATTTTTCTATCTGAAAAAAAAAAAAAAGTTGACCTAGAGCAGTAAAGCAAGCAAGTGCCCAGTGATGACAAAATAAATAAATAAAATAACTAAAATCTAATCATTAATAAAGTTATTGGAAGGTGTATCATCCTTCATCTCAGACTTCTTTTTTTATATTTATTTTCTTTTTTGCCCTTGTTGTTTTTTTATTGTTGTTGTAAGTATTGTTGTTTTCATTGATGTCGTCATTGTTAAATAGGACAGAGAGAAATAGAGAGAGAAGAGGAAGACAGACACCTGCAGACCTGCTTCACCGCCTGTGAAGCGACTCCCCTGCAGGTGGGGAGCCAGGTTCCTTACACTGGTCTTTGCACTTTGCGCCACGTGCGCTTATCCCACTGCGCTACTGCCCACCTCCCCATCTCAGACTTCTGAGTGGTTGACTCAAACTTAAATCTAATTTTAAACCCAGGTGTGTTCCTACTCTTTTGTGGTTTAAAAATACTCTTCTCAGGACAGATGATAGCAACGTTAATTTTACAACCTAGGAAGGCCAGTATCTTAACTGTTAGGAAATTTCTTCTTGATTGAATTTTTAGAGAATTAAAGCCTTTCAATATTACTTACATGGTCAGTGAATTCCATTGTGCACACTTATTTTTCAGTTTACTTTCATATTTTCACCATGTTTCTCTAGTAGGGAAAATGAGTATTTTTGCTCTATTCACATACTAGAATTTTTATTTTTATTTATTTTTATTATGGATAGACACTGAAAGAAATTGAGAGGAGAGGGGGGAAAAAATAGAGAAAGAAAGAGACAGAGAAACACCTGCAGCATTGCTTCACCACTCGTGAAGCTTTTCCCCTGCTATGGGGCCCAAGGGCTTGAACCCAGGTCCTTGTGCACTATAATGTGTGCACTTAACCAGGTGCACCACCACCTGGCCCCTGGTTAATGGAGAGAACGCTCTGAGGACTTGATAACATTTGCCTGGTCCACCAACTTCTTGTAATAATAAATAATATATACCACGGAAGGGATAAACCTATTCATATTGCTCTATAAATATATCACAAACACATGTTTTTATTTTATACCATTTAAAGCACTGCTGTAGGCAATTTTTTACATATAACTGTGGAGTAAAGATAATCAGATTCAGCCACTGTTCTTACTAAGCAAATCACACCTCAAATACGTGACAAAAGCTAATTATTAATGGCTTGTTTTTTCCAAAGCTGATCTCTTTAACCATCTTTAAAGCTGAATTCTAGCATTGAGTCTCACGAGTTTTGTTTGTTTGTTTGTTTTGTTTGTAATGCAACACCAATGAATGAACTCATGGCCTTATACATGCATGATACTGCTGAGCGTTGCAGACCCAACTTTTAAACTTTTTTAAAAAAATTTTATTTATAAAAAGGAAACACTGACAAAACAATAGGATAAGAGGGGTATAACTCCACACAATTCTCACCACCAGAACTCTGTATCCCATCCCCTCTCCTGGGAGTATGGACCCAGGGTCATTATGGGGCACAGAAGGTGGAAGGTCTGGTTTCTGTAACTTCTTCCCCACTGAACATGGACATTGGCAGGTCGATCCATACTCCCAGCCTGTCTCTCTCTTTCCCTAATGGGGTGAGGTTCTGGGGAAGTGGTTCTTCAAGACACATTGGTGGGACTGTCTGCCCAGGGAAGTCCAGTTGGCATCATGATAGCATCTTGAACCTGGTGGCTGAAAAAAAGAGTTAACATATAAAGCCAAACAAATTGTTGACTAATCATGAACCTAAAAGCTGGAATGGTTCATATGAAGAGTTGGGAGGTCTCTGTTTTGATGATAGCTAGTAGCCCTATTTTAGTTATATTCCAAAGGGCCCATGACTGTACTATTTTTTTCCTGAGCCTGACCTCTGGATATGCAGGTGTGTACCCAAGTTATTGTCTGGGGAGATGATGTCATGGCTGGAAAAAGGGCTAGAAAGCTAGATCAAAGAAGAGAGTAGCTCCCAAATATGGGAAAGGAAAGGAGTATAAATATTGTTGACTATAGACCCCATCGATTTGATCTGGGACCCATATTCAGCTTAGGAGCCTATGTAACCTCTGCATCCTTGTAGGTCTGAGCTCACATTCTGTGGTCATGTTTAGGAATGTTCCAAGCTGCCCTGATTTCAGAAGGTAGACAGAGGAGGGATACCTGTGCACCACTCCATCCATGGAGCTCTCCCTGATGCTATCCATGGTATGTTCATGTGGTGTCAGGATTTGAATCCAGGGTCTTGTGCATGGCAAGGTACATCCTCTGTTGAGTGAACTATCTCCCAATTCTGAGTTCTCCTCCTCCTCCTCTTCCTCTTCCCTTTTTTTTTTTTTTTTTATTTAAGAAAGGATTAATTAACAAAACCATAGGGTAAGAGGGGTACAACTCCACACAATTCCCACCGCCCAATCTCCATATCCCTCCCCCGATAGCTTTCCCATTCTCTATCCCTCTGGGAGCACGGACCCAGGGTCATTGTGGGTTGCAGAAGGTAGAAGGTCTGGCTTCTGTAAATTCCTCTTCCCTTTTTTAACCTTCCTGAATCTATGCTTTTTACTTTATGCTTTTGTTTTTTGTTTTTTTTTAATCTATGCTTTTAATTTATGCTTTTGTTTTGGGGGGTTATTTGTTGGGAGTCTGGAGCTGCATTGTTGCTGCTTTGTTGTATAGTTACTGTTATCATTGACTTTTTGAAACCAACTGATTAAAATATGGGTGCTACGAGATAACACCACCATTCCCTTTTTCCTGGTTAATATCCTTCTAGTTTCAGTTGTAGAGATACTCTTTTTTCACATTTTCCCTTCTGTAATATACATTATTTATTATTATAAGATAAAGTTGGTGGACCAAGTAACTACTGTTGCTATAAGCCCTGAGAGGGTTCTTTCCATTAGGGTGACCTGAAAACTATCTTTTGGTATGAAAAATGCAGTTCTGGGATGGAGATTTTTATCTAGTTAAAAATTCTAAGTCACAGTGATTTCTTTAACCTCTGGTTTTTAAACAGTGATAATTTGGTAGCATCACTCTTTCAATTTATTTTTCAATTTTTGAAACTTTCATCTCAGGATTAACTAGGTTTTCCTATGTTTATATATTTAATTACTTTTAAATCTGTTTCCATGAAGAATTTTAAGTCACGTGTTATTAAAAATAGTTTGCTTATTTTTTTTTTGTGAGAGAGACAAGATCACTACTCAGTCTTATTTGGTGCTTTGAATCAAAAAACCAGGCCTCACACATGCAAACCATGTCTTCAGTTTCCTGAGCCACCACCCTGTGCAGTATTTGTTTTTAAATGGAGTCTTAGCTAAGTAGAGTACTGTTGAAATTGCAAAGTGGAGTCATTAATACTTAAAGTTACCTTAAAGTGAAATATGTTAAACTAGAAAGGAACTCTATAGTTTGCTACAAATGATTAGTTAGATAGGAAATTACTATTCTCTAATGCCACATATATATGTAGAAAAATTACTTTCCTGTAGAGTTAAATATACGAAAGAATACAGAACTGATTCTTTGAAAATACCTATTTTTTCCCTATATTAAATGTTAATATATTCAAAAAATACTTTGTGTTTAAAAGTGCTATCAGCACTATTAGGTATTTCTATGTTTCTCTTTTAGTCCAGACTGAGACTAGGCAAAGCATCAGAGATGCACAAAAAGATGAAGAAATATAAACTAAGGGAAGTTATGGAGCATTCATATTACTTTTAATATTATATTAGTTTGTCACTTTAAGATATTCTGACTTGTACCATGCAGTACAAAGGTGTGTACCATTCACATGTGAACTATATGAAGATAATTTCATCATTGTTTCTGAGGGATTTGATCATAAAATTAGAAACAGTTGATGGTTTTTATATGTTTGTTGTGTTTATAATCTTAGAATTCAAGTAAGAGTTAACTGTTGTAAATCAGGAAACATACATCCTAGTTATGATTTTTTTCTCTTTTAATGTTTTATTATTGGCTACCATTAGACTTTATAAAAAATATATATACAGTTTTGTATCCATGCTTAGGGTGTAATTCATTATACTGTACTACTAGATTTTGTTAGATTAACCTACCCACTGCTTTTACTGCAGCATATGTAAACATTTAAACATAGTACTAAGGATTCAGTGAATTTCTCTATTCCAAAACATACATTTTTATGTGGATACATGTTTCTTTTAGTTAGTTCCTATGAAACTAGGAACTTAACTTCTTTTCAGTGGACTTAAAGAAGGGCTTGAAGCTCAACAGCAATGATTTATCATTTAGTGTTATACATTGGAAAAGTACTTTAAAAAATATTGAGTGAGAGCATATATATAATAAGATTTAACCAGAAGGTGGCAGTGGTGATCCTCCTATACTCCCTGACATGGTAATCAAAACCTTTTACAAATGTAAGAGCATGAGATGTGCACGTTCAGCTGTTGTTACACAATGTTTAAAGTGATGATTTAGGGAATGCATTTGCTGTTTGTTTTATATACTATGAAAACTGTATTTTTCTATAAGAAGGGATTAAGAATATTTCGGGTGTCTGTATCTTTGTCTGTACACTTCAGTTTTTTCTGAATACTGGGGTAAGGAAGTTAACATAAGTCTTGCCTTGTTGAAATCGCATGCATCACTTTATGTTATGCGTCACGTCTAGAAAGCATGCTGGTTTATGGCCTGTTTGCGTTTTCCTCCAAATTGCTGGAAACTAATGGATTTTTAAAAGGAGTGGTTCCTTTATCTATGGACATTTTCCTAAGTTGCTCTATTTTTTGTTGTTGGAGAGATGTGATCTCATTTAAGTCATTCATTTTTAAAAGGAAAAAACTGGTAGGCAAAATTTATTATACAAATATTTACTTTAATAAAAGGACACAAAGGTTATTTTAAAATAAATCTGAGACAACTGACTTCTGAAGCATACTTCAGAGATTTGATTTTACAGCAGTATTTGTATCTGGTAATTGTGAAAATGAGAAGGTAGAAAGGTGATAAGGAATGCTCTCCTTTGACAGTTAGTGTCCACATTTGGTGTTGACTGAATTAACGATGCATCTTTCTATAACCTTGTTTTCTAATTGAGCCCAAATGCATTTTGCAAGAGAAGTTGCATGGATCTTTAGCATGTATTGTTAACTTTGTCTTTTTCCTTTTCTTTCTGCTGTTCATTTTCATTCATATATTTTTGTTTTTGTTTTCTGCCATTGTTTTTTCCTTTTGGTTAATTATTTCATGTTAAATTACTTTTGAAACGTCATAAGCTGAGCAACCTCTCCGTGTAGTAACAGCGGATACCTGTCTATTTCACTATTTAGTCCCTCCTCCTATGTCTCCATCCTCCAAATCTGTGAGCACGCCAAGTGAAGCTGGAAGCCAAGACTCTGGAGATGGTGCAGTGGGATCTAGGTACAGTCATTTTCTTTTACTGTTTTAATGATAGAATACATTTAGTATCTGGATACTTACTGTCAGTACTTAGAGGGGCTTGATATGGCTATATGTTGAGTTAGTCCTAAATTTTGAAATCTAAATGTCATAAAATTATTGTCTATTGGAGGAATTTTTTTCTATTCTAACTATCATGATTAGTTCATTTTAGGTAGCTAATGGTGTACATTATGATAGCTTGTTAATGCATTTAGATTTTTCCTGTTTAAACACACTTTGTTGTTATGTAGATGTTTTGGATGTGAGCAGTATAATGCATAAAACATCATGAATAAAATTAGCAGTTACGAAAACATTAAGAGTACCTACTGCTAAACTTTCCTGAACTCACATCTTCCTTATAGAGCTTTATCTCTTGTTTTCTTGTTTACATTTTAGAATTTGCTTTTCAAAAATTTAATAGGAACTCAACTTCTGATAAAAGTTGAAAAATAAGAACAGATAGGGGAAACACAAAGTAGAACTTGGGCTGGGTTTGGTGTATTACACCAAAGTAAAGGACTCTGGGGAAGGGGAAAACTCTCAGATCCTGGTGCATGATTGTAGAGGAAGATCCAGGATGGGGGTGAGAGTGTTTTGCAGAAAGCTGAGAAGTTTTACACGTGTACCTACAACTGTATTCACTATAAACCATTAATCCTTCCCCCAATAAAAATATTTTTTAAAATTCAACTTCTTGGGGCTGGGTGGCAGCACACCTGACTGAGTGCACATGTTACAGTGTGCAAGGACCCGGATTTAAGCCCCCAGTCCTCACCTGCAGGAGGAAAGCTTTGCGAGTGGTGAAGCAGGGCTGCAGGTGTCTCCCTGTCTCCTCTGTCACCTTCTCTCTTGACTTCTGGCTGTCTCAATCCAATAAATAAAGATAATTAAAAAAAATTTTTAATATTTATTTTATTTATTTATTCCCTTTTGTTGCCCTTGTTTTATTGTTGTAGTTATTATTGTTGTTGTTGTTGGATAGGACAGAGGAGGGGAAGACAGAGAGGAGGAGAGAAAGACAGACACCTGCAGACCTGCTTCACCGCCTGTGAAGCGACTCCCCTGCAGGTGGGGAGCCGGGGTTTGAACCGGGATCCTTATGCCGGTCCTTGTGCTTTGCGCCACCTGCGCTTAACCCGCTGCGCTACAGCCCGACTCCCAATTAAAAAATTTTAACAAAAATAAATAAATAAAATTCAACTTCTTTCCAAAGATTGTATTGGTGCCTTAGTAGAGGGTGAGATATTCTGACACCTGTCTTGAGAAAATGTGGAAGTGTGCACTCATGACAAGAACAGTCCTATAAGTCAGCGCACACACACACATTTTTTTATTTCACAACATATTTTTTTCATTTCTTGTGACAGCTGAAATAAGATTAAACAATACTAGCAAAATCCTTTACTCAAAATCCTTATTTTAGATCAGGAAGTTTAAATGTCCTCTTAGGAAAAATTGACTTAACTTTTAATTGGAAATAAGTTAACAAATTTTGTCTTCTTTCTGTCTATGCACTGGTGGTTGAAGTTACAAATAAAGTAATAAGTATTAAAAAGACAAGAAAGAAGAAACAAGGAGACTATATGATACATAAACTCAATACTTAATCAGTTACTTTTTTGGTTTTTGTCACTTCCAGGATGACTTGATTATCAGATAGAGAGAAATTGAAAGAGACCAGAGCGCCAAAGCTTCCTTCAGTGCAGAGGGAGCCAGGCTTGAACCTGGGTTGCACACTTAGCAAAGCAACACACCATCTGCTATCCTACTATCCAAGGGAGCTATTTACCCACTGCCCCCAACACCATGCTGTTGAATAAACCAAGAGCTTTATATGCACACTATGAAGTGACCTCCTTAGACCGTTTTTTGCTCTTATTTATTTATTTGTTTATTTTGATTATATATGCTTAGAGGAGGGAAAAGAAGGAAGGGAGGGAGGGAGGCAAGCACAACACAACCACCTTTCTTTCTCGGAACATCATTCAGTCATCTGTAGTTCTTCTGTGTGTTGCCAGGAATCAAACCCAGGGTTTAATGTGCAGTAAGATGTGTGTTCTACCTGTTGAGCTACCTACTAGCTCAGTGCTGACTGTATTTTGAGGTGAAGCTCTAGTTAACTTTAGAATGAAATGACATCTTTAATTAAGGAGTTCTGTGCTGTTAGTAACAGTCAGAACTCTCATGCAATTTTAGGACTGTGGGCTGAACATTCCTTAGAAAGCTGATCAGAGAAGCCAGTCTGGTTAACAAAGCCTGAATTTGTTGCTGTTCATATTGATTAACACAAAGTAAATCTTCACTTGAACCTGAAACCTTTGGTGCCTCAGTCATGAAAGTCTGTTGTTTCCCCAGCCCAATTTTTCTTCTTTATTTCTCTCCTTCTCTTTTTTGCATACACATAATGCTGTTTAAATTCTAAAATTGTCTTATTTTTCAAGTGAAGGATTTCTTTAATCCAATTAGATTGTTTTCAGTGATATATTTTATATGCAAATAAAAGGAATTATTTTTGTATTTAAGTATTTTAGCAGTTTTAGTTGTGCATTATAATTAATGTGTTGTAAGAAACAAGTATATTTGACAAAAATGGTAGCAAGTGAATGTATTGTACTTAACTTTTTAATAGGAACTATTGCACATAATTATCCTTGTATTCCTAACCTAAAATGCCAATATGATAAAGAACTTTTTGTTCTAGGAATGACTGTACTTAAATGGAAAAGATCCCATGTGAGATATAGAGCCAGTAGGAAGCACAACTGAATATAGGATTGATATTCTCCAAATTTTAGTTAGTTTTAGTAAAATCTTTGAACGTAACTTTTTCTTTCTTTCTTTTTTCTAGACAGAGAAATCTTTAGTTGCTTCCTAAAGCAGTTGATATGTAAGCCCAAGGCAGTGCTTAACCCATAAATTACAGAAAGGTCACATTTGGGAAACTCTAGCTATTTTATGTCCTAGTGGAATACTCTGGTTTTCTTACCCAAAGGCTTATGTGTTGACTCATTTCCTTTGCCAATATGGCAATTTCCTGCACATATTGAATGCTTTGGACCAGATTATAGTATTATAACTGTGATATGTTTACTAATTTTTATTAGGAAACCTAGAATGTTAAACTATTTTCATAGATTAACTCATTATTTTACAGAATTATGACTCATTTGCACTGTTATCTGTTTTAACTGTTCTTATTCATACTATATAATATGAGTATTCCAGAATATGAACTCTCTTTTAGCTATTCTGGATTCTGTGTTTGCATTCTTTTTAAAAATTTTTTATTATTTTTTAATTTTTATATTTATTTATTTAATCCCTTTTGTTGTCCTTGTTGTTTTATTGTTGTAGTTATTATTGATGTCATCGTTGTTGGATAGGACAGAGAGAAATAGAGAGAGGAGGGGAAGACAGAGAGGGGGAGTGAAAGACAGACACCTGCAGACCTGCTTCACCATCTGTGAAGCGACTCCCCTGCAGGTGGGGAGCCAGGGGCTCAAACCGGGATCCTTCCTCCAGTCCTTGTGCTTTGCGCCACCTGCGCTTAGCCCGCTGTGCTACCGCCTGACTCCCCTATGTTTGCATTCTTAACCACATTAAGCTTATTGCATGCACTAAGTCATTGAACAGTGACCTGATATTTTTTTCATACTAACCAGAACATGTTGTTTTAAACTGTGAACAGTACCTTAGCTTTTAACGATTTATAGAATGTATTTGCTTAACTAACTTATGACCTTTTTTGCTAATGCTTCATGGTTGTCCTACAACCATTTAGGACGCTGCATTGGGATACAGATCCATCAGTTCTTCAGCTTCACTCAGATTCCGATTTGGGGTATTGCATAGATTTATTACCTTCCTTCTTTTATTACTAACTTGATTTCTTTATGTGTGAAACTGTCCTCAATTTATTTTACATAAATTTCTCGCATACAGTTGATAGCTAGGGGAATAATTAAATTTCACAGTGACACCTCATTTATCCTCTATGATTAGTGAGAGAAATTTGTATGTGATTTTCTTGGTATACTAAGTCTTCCCATTAAAGTGTCCAAATTTCTTTTATGATTTGTCTGTTTTTGTGTTCCTAAGATGCATTACAAAAACTTCCCAGACATCTCAAATACATACTCTAGATGACATTGAACATTTTCTGGGTTAGTTGATATAAATATTAATTTATAATTAATCATTTTATCATTATTGTATCAAACACTGTCTGAACAGTGCTGGTCTCTATTCTGTGGTCCCAGATTACTGTTGACTTATTCATTTATTTATTCTGGTCTTCCATGCAAACCATAAATGTTTACTTCTGCCACTGCACCTGAATCAGCTGGCTCTTTTCTCTTGATAATTTGTAGCTTCTAAAACATTTGGCTGATAGCTTTTTCAGTTATGTCTAAAGTAAAAATAAATGAGCCTTAGAGCATATAATGAATTAATACTTATGTATTAATTGGAAGCCATTTCTGTTGATTGCTCTGAGGCTTGTCCCTTCATTACTTCCTTATTTTCAGTAAAAGTAGCTTTGGATAACTGAGGTATTACCTTCCTACCCTCCAATCTTAGAATATTTTGTTTGTCTTTTCTAATCTTGTGATTCTTACTTATTAAACCCTATATGTACTTAAGTTAGTAAGTTGCTCCTTATGTTATTGGCTTGCATTTTTTTTCTAGTTTGTTAATGATTGGTTTTCCATGTAGTTTATATCTTAAAATTTCAGAATATAAAGATTCTTAGGGGCCAGGTGATGGCACACCTGGTTAAGCCACATACATTACAATGCACAAGAATATAAAGATTCTTATTTGAAATTTTATTTTTGTAAATTAATTCAGATTTCCTTATAACTTTCTGTTTAATCCTTTGATAATGCTTTTTTTCCCCTTTAAAACTAAAATATTTCAAACATGGAAAACAAATTTTTTATGGCCCACATTTGGGACCTTAGGGAAAATTAACTTTTAAAATATCCTGATTTTATTATGCATTTTTGTACAAGATGTTGAAAATGATGCTTATGTGTGTATTATATACACATGTACACATGTATGTGTATACATATTTACACATATATGTATTTCAGTAACTTATTAATTTTCCAGAAGTAAAGTTATTGTAGTGTTTTATTATATACCCTTTTAAGAAATCTCAAGATTAAGAATTTCTTTGGGTATTTAAAAGCATACTTCATCTGATTTAGTATTTAAATGTCCAATATATAGCTAAGAAAAGGTTTCCTGTGCATTTTTTCCTTATCCATTTTCTCTAGCTAAAACTCTCTGCTGTTTATTAAAAAAGAAGATATTTCCTCAACTTAGAATAGACATTACATTAGTAGTTTTATGGTGTTTAAAACATCTATTGCTTTAGTCTACATGTAAAATATCTGCACCATAACTAGCCCATATATGAATCAAGTACAGAGGAGTTATTGGGTTGAAATGTAAATATCTCATTTTAGAATCTAAATTGACTGTGAGTCTCAATTTTTGTGAACTTTAAGTAGGGAAAAGCTTTTCAATGGAATCTTATTTCTCTATCCCCAATTTTTTGTTGTTGTTTTTATTAGCACCAGACCTTCACCATTCTGGGCTGACTTTTTCAGACATAGAAAGAGGGGAAAGGACGCCATAGTACTGAAGCTTCTTCCAGTGTGTGTGTGGGCGGGGTTGGGGATACACACTCAAATCTGGGTCATGCATACTGCAAAGCAGGTACACTGTCCAGATGAACTCTTTTGCTAGTCTTCAATCTTAAGCTCTTGTGGTGGTTAAGAAAACTGAACATGAGTCTGAGTGAGATCCATGTCTGAATCTCTCCAAAGAATACAGAATCACATTCTTGCTAAAAAGTTATCAAACCAGCTATATTCATCAGTCCACTCTGAAATTCTTGTCCTCTGTACCCTATTATGTACACATTTGCTCTAAGATACAAATTATTTACTTTTTTTAAAGTGAAAGATAGACAGTTTGTATGGCTACTAAATACCTTGGTTTTTGCTGCCTTCTAATCATTTGTTAAAATCATTTCATTGATCATCTGAAATTTCTTAAATAAAATAAAAATTTAAATCATGATGCTAAAAGTACAATGTTGAATCTCTGCTTTTCAAAAGTACATGGTTTAATGCAATTAAAAATGTGTCATTTGTTATGTAATTTTTACATTTATGTCCTTTATGTAGACGTGGACCTATTAAACTTGGAATGGCTAAAATTACACAAGTTGACTTTCCTCCTCGAGAAATCGTCACATATACAAAAGAAACTCAGACTCCAGTTATGGCTCAGCCTAAAGAAGGTGAGTTTCAGTCCTTAATGTGATTGTCACTGAGCCCCATTTTATTATATGTTTTTATTAGTTTCATTTTGTCATTGAGAGATACTGTTTTGCTTTTAAACCAGAAGAGCTTCAGAATGTTCAATTTCTGTGTCACTGAGCATAATTTTCCAAGAGTGTATATTCCATAGTAAATAAAATCACATACAGTACTGCTTTTTTATTTGTTGTATCATTTTCCATGACTCCGGTTACCTGAAGTCAACAAAAATGTCTCAAAAATCATATACAATGAGATTTATTTATTTTAGTATTATTACTTTACCATTTTAATCAGAGAACTTCTCAGCTCTGATTTATAGTGGTGCTGAGAATTGAACATGGGACTTTTAGTGCCTCCGGCATGGAGGTCAGTTACATTACTTATGGTACTATCTCCCAGGCCCCATGCAATCAGATACTGTATCTGATTTGCATAACCTTTATTTAAATATATTATCATAATTATTCTTTTAGTTACTGTTACTAAACTCTTACTATGTCTGATTTATAATTAAACTTAATCACAGCTATATATTATAGAGGAGATGCATAGTATCAGATATGTTACTATCCATTGGCATGTGGCATCCACTAGGGGTCTTAGAACCTATTTCCACAGATAAGGGGAAGTACTGTAAAAAAATTTTTTTTTAAAGAATCTTTTTATTCATGAGAAAGGAGAGAGAGAGAGAGAGGACCAGACATCACTCTGGTACATGTGCTGTCAGGGATTGAACTCAGGACTTCATGGTTGAGAATTCAATGCTTGGTCCACTGTGCCACCTCCTGAACCATGTATAAAATATTTTGTATGGGGAATATTGTATTTTAAAATATTGTTGTCCACCAGACTACTGAGTAAATTTTGACCTCATTGTGTATATATGTGTAAATAGATGGCAGAGGACCTCTTCTTTTTATGCGGTACCAGAAACTGAACCTAAGGCCTCATGCAGTCCATCCAGTCTACCACTAAACTGCTTCTCTGGCTATAAACCTAAACTTTTTTTTAAAAAACAGACCAAAAAAAACCCTCCAATTTTTATTACTATGAGAGGAAGAAAGAGAGAGCATCGGAGCATCATTGGCACATGTGCTCCCAGGAATCAAACTTGGGACCTCATGCTTGAGAGTACAATACTTTAAGCCACTGCACCACCTCCAGAACCACACACTACAGTAATTATATAGCAATCTTTAATCTATGTATAATGGAAGGAAGTGTACTTAGACATTGTATTGAGTGTGGAGTCCTTTGTCGGAAAGCAGGAGCTACCATTTTTCACTGAGATCTAATTTTTAAAATCTCATTACATAGCTAATGATTAAGCATAAAGTTAATTTGGTAGTTTTCCATATGCACATCTTAATTTCCCAGTGAGGCAAATAAATGTCACACACAAAAGAGATTTGCATTAGAGTCCTCCTACAGATCCCTGGTTTCTGCTCTGAAATTTTTGGAGCCACATATATGTTAACTTCTGAATTTTCAGATTTCATAATTTTTCAGATTATATAGAAGAACACTTTTAAAAGTTTCAGGAATTGCCAGATAGTAGTGCATGCAGCTAAGCACACATGTTGCTATGTGCAAGGAAAGACCCCAGTTCAAGCCCCTGTTTCCAACCTGCATGGGGGAAGCTTCATGAGCAGTGAAGCAGTGCTGCAGGCATCTCTCTGCTTTTCTTCCTGTCTCCCACTCCCTTCTCAATTTCTGCCTGTTTATCAAATAATGGAGAGAGAAAGAGAAAAGGAAAAAAAATGCCTGCCGGACCAGTGGATTTGTAGTACGGTCACCAAACCCCAGTAGTAACCCTGCTGGCAAAAAAAGAGGAAGAAAAAAGTATTTACTTACTTTTGTGAGAGGATATAAGAAATAACAACAATAATAACTACAACAACAATAAAAAAAGGACAAGGGCAACAACAGGGAAAATAAATTAAAAAGTAAAAAAAAGAAAGAGAAACATTTGTTTTTATGAGTGAGTAAGAATGCAGTGCTAAGGGTTAAGCCTGGGGCTTCAGACCTACAAGTCCTGTGCTCTATAGTAGACATAGCTCCCGGGCTCTTCAGTCATAGTTTTAATATGACTGTGTCATAGTCTAGTCTCTGTTTGCTTTTAGGATATAGATATGAAACCGTTATAGATTCTCCATTATAGCCTTCTTGAATATCATGATGGGTTGACTATTATTTCTTATTTATTCCCTTTTGTTGCCCTTGTTTTATTGTTGTTATTGATGTCATCATTGTTGGATAGGACAGAGAGAAATGGAGGGAGGAGCGGAAGACAGAGAGGGGGAGAGAAAGATAGACACCTGCAGACCTGCTTCACCTCTTGTGAAGCGACTCCCCTGCAGGTGGGGAGTCGGGGGCTCAAACCGGGATCCTTACTCCGGTCCTTGAGCTTTGTACCACCTGCACTTAACCCGCTGCACTAGCGCCTGACTCCCTAAAGTCCATTTTAAACAAGTGTAATACTCATCAGGATGCAACAAATCGAGCGCACTAGGGAACCACAGACTGGAGATACTAAGATCATGCAATAAAAATTAATAGCTATTTTATGTAATACTTTCCTATACATTACAAATATTAATATAATTCAGAGGGAAAATAGCTGGCTACTAAGCCAATACCAAAATAGTTATAAGGCCTCACACGATAATAAAGTGAAATAGTAAAAGGAAAATAGCTCCTCAGTACAAATCAAAAGCAGTGTCTGGTTGTAGTTCTCACACTACCAACAAAGGCTCATCAATAACTGCCCCTTAACTATTTTCTCAGTTATATTGTTATATGGAAAACTGGCAAATGTTTCTGTTTTCTAATTGATTAGATCAGATAGCCTTTAAGATTTCTTTCTCCTCTAAAACGCTATTTCTAAAAATAGCAATGACAAAAAATCTTCATGGAATGGTTGAATAAGAAAAACCAATGCCATTTACAATAAAGTTAAAACCTTTTAGGGGCCAGGGAGGATGTAGCTAAAAGGTTGATGAGCATGTGTCGCTTGTGTAAGAGGCTCAGTTCAATTCCTGACATTAACAAGGTAAAAAACCTGCAGGGGAGTCGCTTCACAAGCAGTGAAGCAGGTTTGCAGGTGTCTGGCTTTCTCTCCCCCTGTCTTCCCCTCCTCTCTCCATTTCTCTCTGTCCTATCCATCAACAACAACAACAATAGTAATGACGACAACAAGGGCAACAAAATGGGAAAAATGGCCTCCAGGAGCAGTGAATCCATAGTGCAGGCACTGAGCCCAGCAATAACCCTAGAGACAAAAAAAAAAAAAAAACTTCCAAAAGATAAAGGAAGAAAGTAACTTTTCTACAAGTATCTCTATGGGCACCATGATCCAGCCTTGAGATGCTTTTTACCTGTGGAGAGTGAAATTGACTGTGGTCACATGGTCTTAGTCAATTTCATTCCCAGTAGGTGCTTTAAGACAGCAAAGCACCTCAGTTCAGAAACAGCACTACCAACTTAGAGTAAACTTGAAATGGAGAAGATGGCTAGAATGCAGAAAGTGAAAAACAAGACAGAATAAAAGCTAATGTTTTGGGAAGAAAAGGTTCAACAGTTAAAAGATAAAAGTTAAGTCTAAGGTGAACTTTTTCTTCAGTTTGGGAACTTACATTACTTTTGCACTGATTACACTGCCTACCCAAGTTTAATTTACAGTCATACACAAATTGTGATTTTATCAATTTTGTCTCATGGTGAGTTCTGGAATTTGTTACATAATTCTTAAATGGGAACCAAGCAGACGAAGTTTGAGGGCCACTATATTAAAGCAATGAATAGGTACAAGTACAGTGAGGTACAAAGTATTCTCATTTATAAAGACTTTAGTTTCAGGGGGTTGTTATTTTACTCTTTCTAAAACTTCCACAAAATGTAAGAGCCCTACACATGAGAATAATTGTAAATGATATAGAAAGAAAATTATTGGACCAGGTGGTGGCACATCTGGTTATGCACACATATTACAGTGTGCAAGGACCCAGGTTCAAGCCGCTGGTCCCTATCTGCAAGAGAAAAGATTCACAAGTGGTAAAGCAGGGCTGCAGGTGTCTCTCTGTCTCTCTCCTCTATCACTCACCCCCCTCTCAATTTTTCTGTCTCTATTCAATAACACATAAATAAAAATATTTTAAGGGAGTTGGGAAGTAGCGCAGCAGGTTAAGCGCAGGTGGCGCAAAGCACAAGGACCGACCGGCATAAGGATCCCGGTTCGAACCCTGGCTCCCCACCTGCAGGGGAGTCGCTTCACAGGCGGTGAAGCAGGTCTGCAAGTGTCTATCTTTCTCTCCTCCTCTCTGTCTTCCCCTCCTCTCTCCATTTCTCTCTGTCCTATCCAACAACGACAACAACAATAATAACTACAACAATAAAACAACAAGGGCAACAAAAGGGAATAAATAAATTAAATAAATATTAAAAAAAAATTAGTGGTTCAGGAGGTAGTGCAGTGGATAAAGCATTGGACTCTCAAGTATGAGGTCCTGAGTTCAGTCCCTGGCAGCATGTGTACCAGAGTGATAGCAGTTTCATTCTCTCTCCTAATGTTTTTCTCATTAACAAATATATAAAATCTTTTTAAAAATTAGAAGGATAGCGCAGGAGGTGGGAAAAGTGAATAAAGTATTGAATGCATGAGCATTAGGTCCCAAGTTCAGTCTCCTGCATTGTATGTGCTAGAATGATGCTCTGGTTTCTCTCTCTCTCTCTCTTATTCTCTCACAAATAAGTATTTTACTAAAAACAGAAATTGCTGCCAATAAATGCATTTAAGAGATAGAATGGATTCCATTGGTAAATCTAGGAAGCTTTGTCCCAGATTGTCTTAATATTGATTTTTTTAAGGAGTAAAGTATAAAAAAGATGAAATTCTGGGCAAAGAAATTGAAATGAAGTGATTAAAAATGTTATTGATCTAAAAATGAAGGATTTATTTTGAAAATATTAAGGGAAAATTATATATAATTTGTATCTTTAAACGTATACATTCCCCCTAATGTTTCCACTTATCATAGATGTTTTTGAAGTTATTCATAATTTGAATTTTTGCAGATATATATGTTTAATTTTATTTATTTATTATTGGATTATTGGATAGATGGAGACATTGAGATGGGTGTGGGAGTTGGACAGGGAGAGAGACTGAGGAACACCTGCAGCCCTGCTTCACCACTCAGGAAGCTTGCCCACTATAATGTGTGCACTCATCCAGATGTGCCCACTGTAATGTGTGCATTCATCCAGATGTGCCCACTGTAATGTGTGCACTCATCCAGATGTGCCCACTGTAATGTGTGCACTTATCCAGATGTGCCCACTATAATGTGTGCACTCATCCAGATGTGCCACTGCCTGGCCCCTGCAGAATGCATTTTATATGCCAAATGTTTACTGATTTGTAGAACTCAGTGGCAATTTCCTCTGTGCCATGAGTAGTCAGACTACTTAATAACTTAGCCTTTCTTCATAGGGTACTATGCCACCCTAAAATAACTTAGACCTTTGTAATGAAGCTATGTAATAAATGAAACACATAATAAACTAAACACATAATACACTAGTATTAGCATTTGTTTTTCACATTATATTGAGAATAAGTGAGATAAGTGATCAACTCAAAATTCTCAGTGTTTAGTAAGAATTTTCTAAGTTCTTGAATATTACCTTGTAAATGTGTTAGAATATTTTTAAATAATTCAGACTTTATTTTATGTCATCTGTTTTAGCTAAGATTTCTCTTAAAAGATGACAAAACTTGCTCTGAAGCCTCCTTTCCTTCACCTTAACAGAAACCACCCATTTCACAGATGATTTAACTTTGATTAACCTGTTCTATTGTAACAGATTATTCTGACAACTAGAATTTCTTTCTTTGGTGTTATTTCTAGGTGCAGCCTAATTTATGGAACAGCTTTTCTTTCCACTTCACCAAAATACATCACAATTTTGATGTTAACTCAAAGTAAAAATTCAGTGGTTCATTAGACCTAGTCTTAGCATTCATTGACAAGAGATTTGCCATTTTGAAAGTAACTGCTACTTTTATGCATTCTCTACTGCTCAGTTTATAACCTTAGATTCCCTGTCAGAGAAAGCATGGAGTTAACCACTTAGCATATTGCAATGAATATTCATCAAAAAAATTGATGTGACATGGCAGTCCCATTTTTCACTCTTGCTGTTATGTTATAGTCTTTTTCAGCTTTAAGTATATTATAGCTTATTATGTGGTAAGGATTAGTTTAGGATATCTTTAGAATTAAAGAACTATGATTTATAGCTTTTATGAATAAGAAAATCATTTTATGTCCCTTGAAATTGTATTTAGCTTAATTATTTTTGTGAAATGCCCATTGTGGCTTTAAAATCAGTTTTTAATCCATATTAGAGGGACGAAAGCCTGCATACTGATAGTTAAATCAGCCTTAGAAACATGTATTGAAATAGTTGGTACTCATCATCCAACTCCAATTAAAATAGCCTATATGTGCAAATAGACATCTAAGAGACAGATAAAATCAGTCTAACATACGTCACCTACATTTTAAATTTTAAAGGGAAAGAGTGTCTATAAACAAGATATTTTCTGTTAAATATGTAGATTATGAGGTCACTTAGCACTAAAGTACTGACCATATGCATTATGACAGGAATTTGACACCTGTCATTGGAAATGGTACTTTAGAAGCTGTATAATGCAACAAAGTTGAGGGAGGGGAATATGATGTGGTTAGGAGGCTGTAATTTATAATCCACGGTGCTCAAGAGTGACCTGTCCAGGGTGCAACTCCTATCTTTGGTTTTAGGATTTTTCATCTATTGAGCCCTACTAGTAAACAGAATTGATTAGAACCTATAGCATTAGTAGAAAATGGAAATACATACACTCAGATTTAGTTTTTAAGTTAAATGCTCTATTATTTTGAAAGGATAAATCTTGTCAGTTAAACATAATTAAATTATTTTTTTACATTACACCTGCAGGTGATTTTTCTTTTTGGGTGGAATTTCATCCTAATTTTCTAGTAGTATGGCATTGTTACCAGTTACACTGTTTTCAGGTTAATAATTTATTACATATGAGAATTCATCTATAAAGGACTGCTATCTTTCTGTTTCTCTGTGTGATTATTTTGCCCCTCCCCCAAAAAAAAAGCTTTCATTTTTTTAAGTAGCACAAAAGCTGTAATTGGCATGCTTTGTAAGGAAGTGTCAGTGTGCGAGAGAGTGGCGATCACTAAGAATTCTTTTACGTGTTCTTTCCCCTTTGCACTACCGCCTCCTCAGCGGGGTCACTGAGATCACTAGCTTTTCTTGAAATGGCCATTTTCACTGGCAGGTGCATTATACCCTGTATTTTCAGATTGTTTTTCCATTCTGAATGTTTGGCAGGTTGATTGCTCTGGCTGCATTGACGGAGAAAGGGCTGACAAATGCAGTTGGGCTGGCTGAAAAGACAGTGATTACTGTTTTCCTTTGTGGCTGATTGAGGCCCTTGAAAGGAAAAATTTTAACCTTCACCATTTGGTTCAAAAGTATGAGCATATATTGAAATCATTCGTGCCATTTATACTAGTTCTGTAAACTTGTCAGAACGTAAAAATCGCTCAATTTCAAGTAATGTAGGATTGGCATACGTCATTATCATTTTGATTAAGTTGGAGGTTGTCTCATTGTGTGCATTATACAGTGTCATTTAACACTTTCTTTCCTACAGGTACAGTTATATTTTTATTGCTTATAGTATACAGTTAGAAAGATTTCCGTAGCTCTCCAAACCTAACACTGTGTGTGGTTTGGCAGCTGGTGTGGCCTACAAGCTGAATTTTGTTTGCAGGGTAAAGGCTTATCTGTAGGCCTCCTGGAGTGTGGGTAATTGCACAAGCTCACCATTGGAGAGAGACAGGATTGGAAGCAGTCAAGCAGAAGAATGTTATGCCATCCCATTGCCACCTTGCACCAGAAAGACACAATCCCAGCAGTGCCATCTGGTTGTTGCTATCTAGTCAGCTGGCCTGGCTGCTGGGACCTTGACTTGGCAGCTGGTTCCCATCCTTGACCATTCTTTTGTGTGTGTTGTATGTATGTGTGTTTTAGATAATTCTGAACGAGGGTCAGGGAAATAGCTATAACTAATAAGTAAAGTCTTCTTATTCAATAGACTCATTGCTCAGGATGCTCTCTGCTGCAGATGTCTGCTGCCATTTCCTTGTAGACAAATGACACATCATTTGCTTAGGCAATAAAAATAAGTGTTTTCTTCATAAAAATCCACCTTAGTGTTTACTGAAAGAAAGTAGACAGAGTTGTATGTAAAAGCATTTTAAGATAAACGCTTTTAAGTTATATCCTGGCTTGGCAATATGAGGACATTTAGTAATAAAATTCTATTATGAAATTGTTTACTATCTCCATATATATTTTTATTCATGTTAAGAAAACATTACTTTTAGTATTTATTGTCACATCATATAACAGTAGATAACGAGACTTGCATTTAAAATGACAGAATAGAAAATGTGGTCTCATAGCTATTATCTTTAAAATCTGCCTCTTAAATAGCAACCTGAGAGTTAATGTAAGCCGTCTTTATGCCATATGAAGACCCATTAGACACTGATGGTTTCAGATCACAAGTAAGCAGCCAGCTCTGTAGGCTATTTTAGACATTTGATTTTCTTCATTCTACAGCATTAATGTGTCAGCATGCTACATAAAACTATGCAGGAGTCGCATGTTGTTCTGTCTGGAATGATAAGTGCTTGCAAGCTTGTAGAGATTTCCAGGCGGAATTCATCCTACAGGCTTATAGATCTTATTTCAGTTTATGTAATTACAGACCTTGAGTGTAGTTATTGATGAGGCACCACAGAGGTATGTATAAAAAGCAATCTCTCTCTGAAATTATACTGATAAAATTCCCATTAGTACTTGTTCTGTCTTACTAGTGGTTTGCATTTGCTTTTACTTTTATCTAAAGAGTTGTGATGTCTTTTGATATTGCCTCATAAACCACCAGTTATTTATCAAAGTAAGTTTTTGTTTTATTGTGTTTACTTTTTTAGAGGAGGAGGAAGAAGATGATGTGGTGACTCCTAAGCCACCTATTGAACCCGAAGAAGAGAAAACTTTAAAGAAAGATGAGGGAAATGAGAGTAAAGGTATCTTAACAAATTTAACTTTTAAACTTATATTGATGTCCATTAAGATGAGTTACTTATGTGTTAGAGTAAAAGGCTCTGAATCAAAGCAGTGAATCTGGTTGAGAAAGAGTATGCGGCATTCATGGAGCCAGACTGCTCTCGTGAGTTGACGTGATTTGACCAAAATAAGTTCGACTTCAAAACAAAATCATTTGTTTTCCAGTCCCTCCTCATGAGCTAACTGAAGAAGAAAAACAACAAATCTTGCACTCTGAGGAGTTTTTAAGTTTCTTTGACCATTCTACAAGAATTGTAGAAAGAGCGCTTTCTGAGCAGATTAATATCTTCTTTGACTACAGTGGAAGAGATTTGGAAGACAAAGAGGGGTAATGTTTAACTGCTAAGATATGGTTTCAATGAACTTAATCTTAACGTTAAAAGTAATTATTTATAACACAATCTTTTTTGGGCTTGATCTTTTCTGTAGAGAGATTCAAGCAGGTGCTAAACTGTCATTAAATCGGCAATTTTTCGATGAACGTTGGTCAAAGCATCGTGTTGTTAGCTGTTTGGATTGGTCATCTCAGGTAAATTACAGAGGAATTATTTGTTCTGAACTAATTTTTAATTATAGTTATCAGGTAGTTTTAATTATGGGAACTTTCTGTAATTAAATCAGTATCGTTTAAATTAATGAATGATGGTTCTAATGTTATATTAATTTTGTTTAAATGTACTGTGGAGGAAATAATTGGAAACATTTATATTTGAAACTTAGTATTTGGGCAGAGGATAGATAGCATAATGGTTATGCAAACAGACTTTCATGCCTGAGGCTCCAAAGTCTCAGGTTCAATCCCTCGCACCACTATAAGCCAGAGCTTAACAGTGCTCTGGTTAAAAAAAAAACAACTTAGTATTTCATTTATGACACAGTCCAATTTTACTAATTTCAGTTGTTCACCAAATAAAATTGTACCACATAGAGCAGCGGTAGATAGCATAATGGTTATGCAAAGAGACTCTCATGCCTGAGGCTCCAAAATCCCAGGTTCAATCCCCCACACTCCTATAAACCAGAACTGAACAGTGCTCTGGTAAAAAAAAAAAAAAAAAAAGAGGAAGAGAAAAGAAAAGAAAAAAGAAAAAAATTGTAACACATATTTTAATAAAATGACTTAACCTTAAAATACTTTAAATAACATCTCAGTGAGCGTATCTCAAAGTGTTAGGTATTCTTGAGAATAAGTTGATAGAGAGTTGAGTAGCTAAGAATGTTAAAACAGTTCTTACTATACATAGTAATTTTTCACACTTGATTCTTACATGCAGTATCCAGAGTTACTTGTGGCTTCCTATAATAACAACGAAGATGCCCCTCATGAGCCTGATGGTGTGGCCCTTGTATGGAACATGAAATACAAAAAAACTACTCCAGAGTATGTGTTTCACTGCCAGGTAAGATGGGCTTTTAACAGCCTTCCCCGAGTTTAAGAATTCTTTAATGAATTTAGACAAGTGCCTTTTTTCTCTTCTTGTCAACATAATGATTTCATTGGATTGGCATTTGCTAAACCACCCTATATTTGCAAACAGATGTGAACAGAAAACTGAAGACTTACCAGTTCAACATGATCTGCCTTTTGTAGTTTTTCTGACATCTCCTATAATGTTTAATCACACCTAAAACCTTTTACAGTTCGGATTTTCTGTTATTATGATTGACTGTATAAAAGGGATCTTTTACAAAATGTCTTTTCTGCAAGGAGTTGCTCAAGAACTTATTTGCTGAATATACAATTAGACAGTTGGCCAACTGAATCACTTATACATGGCCTGAGGAATTGGAACTAGATAGTTTTAAGTAGAAACACATGTCTGAAGTAGGAAACAGATGCAGATTTTTAAAGTGGATTTAGTGGAAAATTAGAATTTGTAAATCTTTTCTGATTGCAGATGTTATAATCTATAATTCTGAAAAAAAAAACAAAAACACTTAACCGAGTCAAAACCAGTATATATTCTGCTGTCAGATTACTATCTGAAGCTAACACATAGCCACTCATATATTGACTTTTTTACATTATAATCAAATAAGACTTTTTGTTTTCAATAAATTTCTTATTTATATTTATGTAGACATTACATTTAACTTTTATGGAAAACTAGTTTAAAGATACATTTATTTTTTATAATTTATTGGGTCTCTTCCATTTAGAACCTTAAGTATGAAAATCTTACTTTTTTTTTTTTTTTTTTTTTTACAGTCAGCTGTGATGTCTGCTACATTTGCAAAATTTCATCCAAATCTAGTTGTAGGTGGTACATATTCAGGCCAAATTGTGCTGTGGGATAACCGTAGCAATAAGAGAACTCCAGTACAAAGAACCCCACTGTCAGCGGCTGCACACACAGTAAGTATAGAGGTGATTTCCATTAGACATCTGTGTTTCTGTACCATTAAATAATTACTAGTGTCCATCGGAGTGGTTTCAGAATGGATTTTCTTTGATGTATGAATTCCTCATCATTTAACAACTAAGAATACCCTCTTCTTTTTTAAAACCCGCCTTATTAGAAACTCATCTCTCTTCTGTGACAAGATTTTGTTAAACATTATAGCATCAGATTTAACATTAGACATACCCTCAAGATGAGAAAGTATTAATATGAAGCAAAGTACCTATCACTAGGCAGTAAAGAAATTTCTTTTTTTTTAAAAATATTTTATTTATTTTATTTTTGAGAGAGATGCAGAGAGAGAGACAGAAACACCAGGGCACTGCTCAGGTCTGGCTTATGGTGGTGCGGGGGATTGAACCTGGGACCTGGGAGCCTCAGGCATGAGAGTCTGTTTGTATAGCCATTATGCTATCTCCCCCACCCAAGAAATTTCTTTTTGATAAAAAAAAAAAAAAGTCTGAAAACTTTCTTCAATATCTCTTTCTTTCTTTAGCATCCTGTATATTGTGTAAATGTCGTTGGGACACAAAATGCTCACAATCTGATTAGTATCTCTACTGATGGAAAAATTTGTTCATGGAGTTTGGATATGCTTTCCCATCCACAGGTGGGTTAAACTTGGAAAACATAGAATTTGAATAAATGTTATTTTCTACGTCTTTTATTTCTCCTTATTATTTTTTAAATTTCTTGTTTTGTACTACTACCAGAGCTCTCTCTGAGGCTCAGTGCCTGCATGATGAATCCACCACTCCTGGCAGTCTTCCCCCCCAAGCCTTTTTTGAGAGACAGAAACATAAAGGGAAATAGGAGGTATAGAGGAGACAGAGAAATGCCTGCAGCCCTGCTTCACTACTTGTGAAGCTTCCCACCTACAGAAGGAGACCCCAGGGATTGAACTCCAGTCCTTGCGCATGGTAATGAGTGTGTTCTACCAGATGTGCCATTGTCCACACCTCTAGTTTCTAAGTTTTTATAAACCCCAGCATTTCATAAACTTCTAATAATAAGATTTTATAAACGTGTTAAATATAGTTTGTTGTGAGCTTATTTAATTTTCACTCCTATTTCAAGCCAGTGGATACGCCATCCAGTAATGTGCATGCCTTTCCTTGAATGTAACCCAAGTTTGAACCCCAGCTATGCCACCAGGGGAAGCTCTGGTGCCATAATAGCTCTCTTTCCCACTCTATCTGAAATTAAAGCAAGACTCTAAGGAAGGAGAGGAAGGGAGGTTGTAGAGACCAGGGAATCCTGGTGTATGATGGTAGAAAAGGACCAAAGTTGGGGGTGAGGGTTCTACAGATACATGAGGAGAGAAGAAATCGTATCCATGTGTTAACAACTGTACTATAAACCATTAGCCCCTCAGTTAAAAAAAAAAAGACTGGCCAGGCAGCAGTAAAATCATACATGCATGAATGCAAAAGGCCCTTGCAGTGCAAACCTGCTTCATTTAATCAGCTTTATATTAGTAACACAATGAAGAAATTGATAATAAAGCAATTGAAAGGCTGTTTTTTTCTACTTAAAAAATTCAAGCTATAAAATAATTTCCCCATTTTTTTTTTTCTGTGTAGGATAGTATGGAGTTGGTCCATAAACAGTCAAAAGCAGTAGCTGTGACATCTATGTCCTTCCCTGTTGGAGACGTCAACAACTTTGTTGTTGGGAGTGAAGAAGGTTCTGTGTACACAGCATGCCGTCATGGCAGGTAAATGGAAATTGGAATTTATGATTAGTTAATATTCTCCCTTGAATAATCTCATTAAAACAAATTGTTCATATTTAAAATGTGTTCTAGAACTTTGGTGGTTATCTGTGATGGGGAGGGGTGGCACAGAGCTTTGATGGTGGGAGTAGTGAGGAACTCTGATATATTATAACTTGTAAATCACTAATTAATAAAAAGAAATTTAAAAAGAAATTCTGTCCTAGACAGAACTCTCTCCTTAAGCTACATGTTATTTGTGACAGTTACTTCAATGTAAATATTTAACATGAAGGCATCAATGCTTTCTAAAAACAAAAGGTTATTTGTGGATTAGGCTATCTTATGGATTTCATAGATTTGTGGTGTGTTATGGTTTGTATATGTGCCCATGCTCACAAAATTTAATGGTAGTAAGTAGCATTCAAAGATAACAAATATGTTTATGCCACATGCTGACTTTTAAAACTGTAAGGTTTTCAACCATTTTCCTATTCTGATTTATTTAGCTTTGAGCTTTATTTCACTTCTCCTGATAGTTGTACAGTAATGTCACGTATCCATTTTAAATCGACTAGTGTTTCTCCTGCTGTTCAACCTATTATGAGATTGTCCAGCTGGACCTTATCAATTGCTCACTTTAAAAAAAAAGTGTCCAGGGAGTCGGCGATAGCACAGTAGGTTAAGTGCATGTGGCACAAAGCACAAGGACTGGCATGAGGATCCTAGTTTGAGCCCCCAGCTCCCCACCTGCAGGGGAGTCTCTTTACAGGCGGTGAAGCAGGTCTGCAGGTGTCTGTCTTTCTCTCCCCCTTTTTATGTTCCCCTCCTCTCTCAATTTCTCTCTGTCCTATCCAAAATGACGACATCAATAACAACAACAATAACAACAACAACAACGATAAAACAACAAAGGCAACAAAAAGAAATAAATATTTTTAAAGAAGTGTCCTAATTGCATTTCCCCCTCCCTTTTTTTTTATTGTAGAGGATGGGGGGGAGGGAGAGAGAGAAAGACACCTGCAGACCTGTTTCACTGAAGACACTTCCTTATTTTTTTTTTTTTTCATGTTCATGAAATAGCAAAGCTGGAATCAGTGAAATGTTTGAGGGACATCAAGGACCAATCACTGGCATCCATTGTCATGCAGCTGTTGGAGCGGTGGACTTCTCACATCTTTTTGTCACTTCATCATTTGACTGGACAGTGAAACTTTGGACAACTAAGGTATCTAAAAAGATGTCTACTCCTTTGCTCAGGTTTCCGACACAACGTGGTGCTCTAATACAGCACAGGAAAGATGAATTGTTTTTTAATAGCATAGGAGGATTTACTGATAGCACCAACCTGGTAATGAGTGACTAGAGGTAGTTCTCATTAAAATGTGCTGCCCAGGGGGCCAGGCAGTGGAGCACCTGGTTATGTGTACACATTACAGTGGCAGGGTTCAAGCCCTCACCCCAACCCACAAGGGGAGTCTTCATGAGTGGTGAAGCAGGGTTGCAGGTGTCTCTTTCTCTTTCCCTTTCTACCTTCCCTTCTCAGTTTCTTTCTGCCTCAATCCAATAATTAATTAATTGATTAATAATTATAAATATAAGAACATTATTTCCCAGCTGCAGGAGAAAAACTTCACAAGTGATGGAGCAGTGCTGTAGGCATCTCTCTCTCTTTCTCAGCTTCTCTCTGTCCTATCCAGTTAAATAAAGTTAAAAATAGCTTTTAAAAAAGAATGTGCTGACAAATATAATAACCCACATATAGCAAAGGACCATTCTTCCTGCCACTTCAGATTGTTCAGATGCAGAATTATTCCCCGAGAGAACTGAGGGGAAAAACACATGACTATCTCACATAGCATTTCATATAAATGCCATACAGACCAGAACAAATGTGTTTTCCAGAGACCAGTTAGTGGTTTGCTCAGTACCACAGTGGCACACAGAACTGATGGAGTAAAAAAAAAACAGAAGAAAGACAAAAACTGATAATATAATAGGTCTTATATAATAAAGGTATACGTAATAAACTTGTATCATTTGGAAAGTATTGCATAAAGGAATGAATTCATATGGGTTTTGTTTGTTCATCACAATATATAGTTTCATTTGGTTTTAATAAAACTCGGTTATTTAAAGAAAATATTAACTTAGGTTTTACAGTATTTCCTGACCCTCTACCAGCTCCCAATAAATGGGACAGAGTCCTACTCTTTTGATAATATCTAGGAAAATTCAGGTAGGAAACATAACTTCTTATCAGTGGTTGTTGTAGCTTCTCTGATACCACATTAAAATTAAAGTGCTTTAACATCACTGTCTAGATTTTCTAAAATATTATATTGTTGGCAAAGTGGCATATTCTGGATATAAGTTTTTGGGCAAGGCGAATGTTAAGTTGTATACTTTTGTCCCTCCTGACATAGTGATTTATAGATATAAGAGAACTGGGCAGTGGCAGATCCAGCTAAGCACACATGTTAACAGGCAGAAAGATTCAAATTTAAGCACCCTTTGTCTTTCTTGTAAGGGAAAAGCTTCATAAGCAGTGAGGCAGGTCTGCAAGTATCTGTCTGATTCTCTCCCTTCCTGCCTCCCCCTCCTCTCTCAATTTCTCTGTGTCCTATCAAAAGAAAAATGACCTGAGAACAGTGGACTCATAGTGCTGTCAATAATCCTAGCAGTGCAAAGAAAAAAAAGATAATTTTGATTGTTAATAGGGGTATATAGTTCCACACCACTTCACAGTTCTGTGCCCCCCTAATTATATACTTTTCACAAGTTCATCCTTCTTATCCTAAATATTAACCTTTTGAATAATTTATCATGAGACACAGTTTAGATACCTGATTTGTGTTTTCATTTCTTTAAGAAAACCTAGTGGTCTTAAGGGATGTCCTTCTCTATTATTAATACATTGGATTGACTTATTTATCAAATTCTAGCCTCAGAAATCTGAGATGAACTCACTGTTAACTCTTATTCTTTCCTGATACTATCTTTCCATCTACTATCAAGTGAGAAAACTTTTTTCTGAAAATTTGTCTTCTGTGAATTGGGAGATGTCTCACCGGGTAGTGTGCACACTTTACCATGCACAAGAACCCAGGTTTAGCCTCTAGCTGGCACATGGGAACCCCTGCACAGGGGAAGAAGTTTCATGAGGGGGAAGCTGTGCTATAGTATCTCTCCTCTCTCTGACTTCTTGCACTTTCTCTCTCCCTATCTCTCTCACCCTCTGTCAGAGAGTCAGAAAGGCAAACAAAAAACAAGTCCACTGGTAGCATAACTGTGCAGAAGCAGAACCCTAGCAATAACTTTGTAGGTAAGTATGGAGGGAGGGAGGGAGGAAAGGAGAAAGGACAGAGAAAAAGAAAGAAAAAGGAAGGAAGGAAAGGAGAAAGCAAAAATGTTTGCTTTTTCAAGTTTAGCAATTTCAGATTTGAAATAATAGGGCTAAAAATAGCACTTACCTGAAGTCTAATAAAATAAACAGAAAAAGTATATACCACTGTCTGGCCTGTAATAAGCACTTAGCAATGTTCTGTTCCTCCTTATCACCTTATTGGGGGTCAGACAAGAACCTAAATGCATTTGATCATTGGTTTGTTTGTTGTTGTTGTTGTTTTTGCATGTATGCATCTTGAATTTTTGTTCTTCTGGAGTCAGACGCGCTACCGTTGCGCCACGAGGTCCACTAATTTTTGTTCTTCTAATGATATTTTTTGAAATATTTTATTTATGTATTTTAATGAGAAAGAAACAGAAGTCAAGACCAGGGCACTGATCAGCTCTGGTTTATGATGGTGCAGGGGACTGAACCTGAGAACTCAGAGCCTCAGGCTTGAAAGTCCTTTTGCATAACCATTGTGCTATCTCCCCAGCCCATGAGATTTATTTTTAAAAATTGGGAAGAGGTAGAGGAAGATTATACACAATCTTGCTAATAAAGCTAAAGGATGATGCAGAATTAGAAACACGAAACTATTACTCTAGAGACTTTTGGCTGGATTTCTGAACGGGCTTTTACCTTAGTAGTACATTATATGGACACAGGACAACATTGTATCTTTGTTAGGTTGTTAGCCAGATATCTTTTGCAGTAACTGAAAAGAGTATTATATCTGTTTGATTTATTGTTATTTTTAGTATCTCTCTGTTGCCAGCCTTCTTTTTAGCTTCAAAATTGAGGCTTCTATCCTTACATATATTAACAGGAGAATTGAGGGGTTTCCTAAAGAACATTTAGGAAAATATCTGTGATAACCTAGTGGTTGATTTGTTCGTACTATTTCATAGCTGGTTGATTTGTTGTGTTGTTGTTTGGCTTGTTTGTTCTTTTTTTTTTATTTGCTGTAATTTAACATAGGATAATTTATGGATAGCTGTGACAAACAGGCTTTTTTTTTTTTTTTTTTTTGCTAGTTAGACTAGTGAGTCATTTCTTCTATGAGTTTCCTAAAGAAAACTAATTTATTCGGGGACTGGGTGGTAGCGCAGCAGCTAGTTAAGCGCACAAGGCACAAAACACAAGAGCCAGCATAAGGATCCTGGTTCGAGCCCCAGACTCCCCACCTCCAGGGAGGTTGCTTCACAAGTGATGAAACAGGTCTGCAGGTGTCTATCTTTCTCTCCCACTCTCTAGCTTCACCTCCTCTCTCAATTTCTCTCTATGCTATCCAACAACAGCAGCAATGGCAATAATAACAAGGGCAACAAAATGGAGAAAATGGCCTCCAGGAGCAGTGGATTGGTAGTCCAGGCACTGAGCCCCAGCAATAACCCTGGAGGCAGAAAAAAGAAAAGAAAACTTAATTTATTCATTCAATAGTGATACATGTCTGTCCCTTTACCACCCCACCCCCTAACAAACATACATTCCTTTCCAATCTTAGTGGACAAAGGATGAACCAACTAGATCAGAACCTTCTACAACTTTTTATCAGTAGACTTACCCTTTATTCTGAATTTTCTGCATGTAAATAGTTGTTTTCTTTCTTTTTTCTTTTGCCTCCAGGGTTATCGCTGAGGCTTGGTGCCAGCACTATGAATCCACTGCTCCTAGTGTACATTTTTCTTTTTTTTTTCTTTTTTTTTTTTTTATTGGATAAGACAGAGAGAAATTGAGGGGGGGAGATAGAGGGAGAGAGACAGATAGACACCTGCAGGCCTGCTTCACCGCTTGTGAAGTGATTCCCCTGCAGGTAGGGAGCTGGAAGCTGGAGCCAGGATCCTTGTGCGGGTCCTTACGCTTTGTATGGTGTGGACTTAACCTGGTACGCCTCTGCCAGCCCTGCACATGAATAGTTCTTTTTTTTTTTTTTTTTTGCCTCCAGGGTTATCACTGGGGCTCAGTGCCTGCACTACAAACCCACTGCTCCTGGATTGTTGTTTCTTCCATTTTGTTGCCTTTGTTGTCTATTGTAGTAGTAGTTGTTATTGCTATCATTGTTGTTGGATAGGATAGAGAGAAATCAAGAGAGGAGGGGAAGACAGGGGGGAAAGAGACACCTACAGACCTGTTTCACTGCCTATGAAGCCACCCCCCTGCAGGTGAGGGCTGGGGGCTTGAACCAGGATCCTTGTGTGGGTCCGTGTGCTTCATGCCATGTGCACTTAAACTGCTGCGCTATGACCCAGCCTCACATGAATAGTTCTTTAATGAAGGATAGAACAGCAGCAACATTCTGAGTACACATTTTCATACTTGGCTATATTGTGATTCCCCATTGTCATTATTTTGATCTTGGGTATATACTTTATGGTTAACTGTGCTGCCAAGGAGTGAATATTGTCTGCGTGCTCTCTGATACAATAATAGTGAATAATAGGAAGAGTTTTAAAATATTTTTTATATAAAATGGGAATACTGACAAGACCATAGGATAAGATGGGTACAATTTCACACAGTTCCCACCACCTGAACTCTGTATCCCATCACCTCCCTTGAAAGCTTTCCTGTTCTTTATCACTCTGGGAGTATGGACCCAGGATCATTATGGGGTGCAGAGGGTGGAAGGTCTGGCTTCTGTAATTGCTTCTCTGCTGAATATTGGTATTGGCAGGTTGATCCATACTCCCAGCCTGTCTCTCTCTTTCCCTAGTGGGGCGGGGATCTGGGGAGGCAGGGCTCTAGGATGCATTGGTGGGGTCAGGTTGGCGTCATGGTATCATCTGGAATCTGGTATTTGAAAAAGCATTAAGATATAAAGCAGAACAAATTGTTAAATAATCAGGAGCCTAAAGGCAAGAATATTGCAGATTAAGATTTGAGAGTCTCCATTTTGGAAAAAGCTAGTAGGTCTATTCTAAGGGGCCCATGATCCACTAGTTTTTGTCTGAGCCTGATAGCTAATATACAGGTGGACCCAAGATATTGTCTGGGGAGATGGTGTCACAGTTGGAAATAGGACTAGAAAGCTGGATCAGAGAAGAGAACAGTTCCCAAATATGGGAAAGTATATAAATATTGTTAACTGTAAACCTCATCGATTTGGTCTGGGGCCCATATTTGTTGCTGGAGCCTGTGTAACCTCTGCATCCTTGTAGGTCTGAACTTCTGAACTCACATTCTAGTCATGACTAGGAACATTCCAGGCTGCACTAATTTCAGAGTATGTTGCCCAGCCTCCCTTCAGTGAAAGGGACCATCCCTACCATTGTTGATCCACACTGAGGGCAGGGTCCTATAGGAGTCCACAAAGGGGTCCATTATGTTCCTGATGGAGATGACCAGTGACAGTGGCGAGAGGGATCTGTTAGAGGTCTAGGCCCATCATGTCTATATGGGAATCCCAGGACTCCCAGTGTCACTTTATAAGATACAGCTATATGTAAATAACATTAAAGGACATAAATTTTGGTGAGGTCTTGTATGATACAGTGAATCCTAAAAGTGGGATTTTCAAAGTTAACCCAATTGCCAAATAATTTGGTTACAACAATAACTGTCTATTGTTTTCTTAAGCCCTAAGACAGCAGAACCTTCCCCACTCTCTATAAAACCCATATTTATCCCAGTCCTGGAGCCTCTGGGGAGGAGCTCGCTCTCCTGCGTGCTTCTTTCAATTCATGCCAACTGGTTCTGCATCTTCTGATCTCAACCTGTACCACCTCAGCATGTTTCACTTCGGCCTGTGTCTAGAGATGTCAGGCACAGAATGTCAGCCCTCCAGCTTCATTGCTCTGGTGAGATCTTTCCTAGCTCATAGGACTCCCTGATTCTATTTTGGGTGGTGCACTTCCTAACAAAGCCTCAGAACCTAGACCAGGGCCCATGAGGTAGGGCTTATGTACACATGTATCCGGAAGTTCGGGGAAAATACACCTTAAAGCAAAAGAGCACAATAGTTTGCGGTCAGTCAGAGAATGCACCACAGAAGTAGAAAGACCTAACAGAAACACCATCAAGTACCTAATCAGTTAGCTTCTACTTAGACCTAGATCTCCACCTCTACTACCTATTTCACTTCCCTCAATCACTCCAAGGCTAACCTTGTCAAAGTAAGGGCTGCAAAAGCTGGGTAAGGGCAAGAGACCACCACACTTCAGTGATGGCTGGTCACTACCACGCCACCCCATCACCCAGGACCCTAAATATTCTTTTTTTTTTTTAGAAGTTCAGATTCCATTTTAGGATTTTTTATTTTGTTAATCTTCAGTAAAGCACTGGGACTTCACATATGTGCAACACTGCTGCTTGCAGGCCAGAATTTTTATCCTCTTAAATTCAGTCAGAAAGAGAAATAAAAGGAAGAGAGAGAGAGAGAGAGAAAAAATAGCACCTCAGCTCCTGTCCACCATCAGTGGCTGCGCTTCCCTCATAGCCAGTGCTATGGTGCATCCATCTGGTCCCAGAATTCAACTCAGGGCCTATGCACAGCCAGGGAAGCACTGAACTGGTGAGCTGTTATTGGTACTACTGACTCATTAGAGCCATTAAACAAGAGAGAGGTGGAGCCCCTTGGATGTGATTGGCAGGCATCCTTAGCACACTACTTGCTATGTCACCGGAACTGAATTTGATGTAAGCAGACCTCTCTTGGTGCTCTTGACTCCTAATTTTTACTCTGACCCCTTTATTTACTTTCTGCTCTTCTACCTTCTCCTCTTGGAAGCTGATGGCTGGAGAATGGGCTTATGGCAGAAAGTAATGCATGCCTGCTCAGGTTTTTCCTCTTTCATCCAGTGTACCTGAAAGTCAAGCCATTACCTCGGTTTTGACAACCTAGTGAAACTGCTGATATTCAGTACCCCAAAAGAGCCTTTTGTTTTTTTCTTTTTTGCCTCCATGGTTATCACTGGGGCTTGGTGCCTGCACTACAAATCCACTGCTCCTGGTGGCCTTTTTTTTTGATGTTGGATAGGACAGAGAAAAATTGAGAGAGGAAGGGAAGACAGAGAGGGAGAGAGAAAGAAAGACACCTGCAGACCTGTTTCTTCACTTGTGAAGCAGGCCCTCCCCCACAGGTGGTGAGCCAGGGGGCTCTAACAGGGGTCCTTGCGCCCATCCTAGCACTTCACACTATGTGCGTTTAACCCCATGCCCTACCGCCGATGCCTTGAGCCTTTTGTTTTTTTCATTCATTTACTTATTTTACAAAATTATATGTCAACACACCATTCCCACCATCAGAGTTCTGAATCTTCAGTCTCCACTGCAAGCCACTGCAGTTCCCCCAAGGTTGTAGACAAGGGCCAACCATCATCTCTACAACTATCAGTCTACATTTATACACAATTGTCCCCTTTTTCCTCCAGATCCAATTCTCTCATGACAGCCTTACTACCTCCATATGTCCCTCTCCTTTTCCTCCTCTCTCTCTGGGTGCTGATGGAGCTGGAGTTCAGAGCCCTCTTATCTTCTTCCTCCTACCACTTCTCCCCCGCTGGGAGTCTGGATCAAGGTTGTTTTTGGGCTGCAGAAGGTAGGGGTTCTGGCTTCTGTAAACCTTTTGTTTTTTTTTCTATAAGCTGTCTCTGGTCCCCATTTTAAGCATTCTAAGCCATCATTTTCACATTAATCAGTTTAATGGTCATTAAATGCTTTGCTCTGATGCCTCTACTTTTTAAGTGCTTTCTGGCTCTGGGATTGAGCCACCATAAGCTAGAAGAAAGATTCACTAGAAATTATTTCTTTGTGTTGTTTAAAATTTGCTTCTGTCCCAATAACAAAACAACATTCCTTCTTTTTCTCACTTTGTATAAATTTTCTAAAATACCCCTAAAAGCTTCAGTTTGGTACTGTAACAACTTTAGTTTAAAGTAATTATTTTTCAGCCAGCTTCTAATTTTTACCAAGTCAGGAATTTATAATGCCAAGCAATGTTCTGGGTCATCAAATTTTTCTCATTTTTTGAACTTCGTTTGCTATTTTTTTTTAATGAAGATTAACATAGATGATTTTCCCCATAATGGTGAAGCTTAGACCATCAAAAAAACTTTATTTCTAATATATTTGGGAGACACTAGTGCCTCTTCAAAATGCCAAATTTGAAAATTCACAACAGAAGCACTTAGGTGAGTCCAAAGAATTGATAGGAAAAAATATGTGAAAAGTGAAATCTTCTTAAAGTAACTTAAGGATTCCTTAACAGCGTGGATATTAGTGACTCAGGAAGTGGCACAGTAGGTAAAGCATAGAACTCCAAAGCATAAGGTCCCGAGTTCTTCTTTTTTTATATATATATATAATTTATTTATGGTATTTCCCCTTTTGTTGCCCTTGTTGAAGGTCCCGAGTTCTAACTCTAGCATCTCACAAGCCAGAGTAATATTCTGCTTTTCTCTACTCCCTTTTCTCCCCCTCATTAATAAATATATCTTTTTAAAAATATTTATAGAGCTTAATTATGGGTAGATCTGACACATTAACTTAATAGTTCTACCACTATCTGACACATTTTAAGAGTAACCTCCAACAATCATGTCTTATTGTGGTCTGGGAAGTGGCACAGTGACTACTAGAGTATTAGACTTAAAAGTTGAAGTGCAATGATCAATCTCTGGCATCTCTCTCTTTTTAAAAAATATTTTATTTAAAAATATTTTTTAATTGTTTGGGAGAGAAATTGTTTTAACATATGCACAGCACATTCTAGCCCCAGAACAAATGCCTGTCAGAACTATATTTACTATGAAGTGACAGAGTTTAGGCCATTAATGTGCTAATTCCTTAGAATACTAGGTTATTTTCAGACTTTTATAGTTTATATCTTACAGTCTAGTTTCTGTTATAATATATTATGCCTTAAATTCCCTCCCTAATTTAATAGCTTGCCCATTTAATTCTCAAAAGATTACCATTAATAAGGATAAAATGTGCAAGTCCTTTGAAGTTGGTTGGCTGGCTTTTATGGAAGTCTAACTTACCATCCTCTGTGTCATTACTTATCTTAGCAACTTAATGTTAGCCACTCTTCAGTCTGTCCTTTGCATATTCATCAACTGTTGTTGGTCTGTGAGAGCTGATTTAACTAGGAAGTGCTGAGTGGAACTAACAGACTACTAGACACCCATACATTGGAAAAGTCAGTGTTTAGCACCATAATAAACAAGAAGGGGGAGAGGGGGAGGGAGAGGGAGAGGTTAGTATATTAACTTACACTGAGAAACAACTGCTTGAAGACTCAGGTACTCTTGCTTTCTAACCATCTTTTTGTTTCCCTATAGAGAACCCATGTAGGAAGCCAAATTATAATCAGAAGACTGCTTAGTGAGCAAGGAATTGGAACAAAAGAAGTTTTTAAATTTGAATGTCTAATGGCATCAAGCAAAGATGACCTAATTCACTCATCTTGACGTAGAAATACTCTTGCCTAGAGTGGCAGTTCTCAGCATCATTGGTTGAGACTCTTTCCTGAACAATATTTGAATTAGCGAATGTCTTATTTTTCTTATAAGACTCTACTTTTTATTTCCATTTTTAAAGTGTGTGTGTGTATGAGAGAGAGAAAAAGAGAGAAAGAGAGAGAGGGAGAGAGTGAGAGAGAGAAATAGTACCACTATGCTCATTTATCACTTTCTGTCTATTTTATGTGGTGCCAGAAATCAGACCCAGGACATGAGGTCTACCTTTGAGCCACCTTCCTAGTTGTATTTCTATTATTTTTAATTGACATATTCTTTCTCATAAAACTAATATTTTATTCAAGCTACATCCCTACTTCTTACCTTGAATTTTTTAAATTTACTTATTTTGAGAATGTGGGAGGAAGGGAGAGAAGTAAGGAGGAAAGAAAGAGACCACAGTACCAAACCTTCCTTCAGTGTGGTGGGGATCAGGCTCAAACCTGGCTCCCCACCTGCAGGGGAGTCGCTTCACAAGCTGTGAAGCAGGTCTGCAGGTATCTGTCTTTCTCCCCCGTCTTCCCCTCCTCTCTCCATTTCTCTGTCCTATCCAACAACAACGTATCCAACAACAAGGACATCAATAATAACTACAAAAATAAAACAACAAGGGCAACAAAAGGAAACAAATAAATAAATAAAACACTATGGTGACTACATGTTAAAATGGAAGTGCAATAAAATATTTGTTCTTTAGTCCATGACTCCCAGTAATTCTGTCATGAGATAAATTACAGGGACTTTTTCTAGACTGAATTAAATACCATAAAATGTTGCCATACCTGTTGAATGTATGTCATAATTTGACTAAGCCTAGAATCTACTTTTCTGTTTCAGAACAACAAGCCTCTGTACTCATTTGAAGATAACTCAGACTATGTCTATGATGTTATGTGGTCTCCCACTCACCCAGCCCTGTTCGCCTGTGTGGATGGCATGGGGAGGCTGGACTTGTGGAATCTCAACAATGACACAGAGGTAAGCAGAAAAATTACAAAGATTGCACTAAAAATAGAAAATTGGAGATGTTTTGAGTAATCTTTGAAATCCCTTTTTTTTTGAATATTTATTTTATTTATTTATTCCCTTTTGTTGCCCTTGTTGTTTTATTGTTGTAGTTATTATTGTTGTTGTCGTTGTTGGATAGGACAGAAAGAAATGGAGAGAGGAGGGGAAGACAGAGAGGAGGAGAGAAAGATAGACACCTGCAGACCTGCTTCACCGCCTGTGAAGCGACTCCCCTGCAGGTGGGGAGCCGGGGTTCGAACCGGGATCCTTATGCCAGTCCTTGTGCTTTGCACCACCTGCGCTTAACCCGCTGCACTACAGCCCGACTCCCTGAAATCCCTTTTATTCTAAGGAATTTTGAACAGGATTTATGATTGTAGCTTTATCACAAAGAAGTCAAATAAGCTTTCTTCTCTAAATAATAAACTGCATTCTGGGAAGAACTTAAGGGACAAATAATGTGCCAAGATCACTGGGGTATTTCCTTTTACTTTTGAAAAGTACTATCACGTTTCTAATGTCCTGGCAAAGTCTCATTCATAATACAACTGGGATCTTTTTCATTTATAGTTTAGAAAGCAGACAGTTTCAGGCTGTTGAAGATTGCTGACCTTAATTCTGGATTTCTAAATTATCTCTTAGCCTTGATAGAATTGTGTGTCATCCATAAACATAAGCTTTAGTCTTAACCTGGCTTACTTGTCTGAAGGTAAAATGTATTTTGATCACTTTTTCCATGAAGGATTGAAAACAGAATGTTAGTGTTATTATAAAATTCAGCAGTGTGGACTGTGGAGACAGCATAATGGTTATGCAAGTAGACTTTCATGCCCGAGGCATCAAAGGTTACAGGTTCAATCCCCAGTACCACCATAAGCCAGAGTTGGTAAAACAAAAAATAAAACAAAACAAAAATTTAAATTAAAAATAAATGTCAACACAGATATCATCATATTTCCTAATTACTGCACTAAAATAATTTCTTAGCAATGAAACTTAATTGTAGGTATTAGTTATTTTTAATCATATGTACTTTAACCAGCTTGGTGAATCTTAAAATGTTCTTAGATTTCTTTGTTACCATGGTGGGTAAGAAATAGTGATAGCACTTCTCTCAGTAGCAGTTTTTGAGGAGAACATATCTTAGTATCCTCTCCTACATCAAGCTGTTTCCCTCATTTCTTATTGTTTCTTGTGAAGTGTTTTATCTGTCCAAATCCTCTGAAATAAAAAAATAGATGGTTAGAAGGTCAGGAATTTTTTTTAAAAAAAAAAGTCAGGAACCCCACCAATGTGTCCTGGAGCTCAGCTTCCCCAGAGACCCACCCTACTAGGGAAAGAGAGAGAGAGGCAGGCTGGGAGTATGGACCGACCAGTCAACGCCCATGTTCAGCGGGGAAGCAATTACAGAAGCCAGACCTTCCACCTTCTGCAACCCACAATGACCCTGGGTCCATGCTCCCAGAGGGATAGAGAATGGGAAAGCTATCAGAGGAGGGGGTGGGATATGGAGATTAGGTGGTGGGAATTGTGTGGAGTTGTACACCTCCTACCCTATGGTTTTGTTAATTTATCCTTTCTTAAATAAAAGGGGAAAAAAAGTCAGGAAAATTTATATTTTAAAATGTAAGACTTTTGGGGCCAGTTGGTGGCACACCTGGTTGAGCACACATACTACAATGATCAAGGACCTGGGTTCAAGCCCCCTGGTCCTCACCTGCAGGGGGAAAGTTTTACGAGTGGTGAAACATGGCTGCAGGTGTCTGTCTCTCTCCCAATCACCCCATTCCCTCTTGATTTCTTGCTATCTCTATCCTATAAATAAAGATAATCTTAAAAACTGTGAGACTTTTCAACATTATATTAATAGTTTGAGAAGGAACTTTCAGCTTTTCCTAGAGGAAAAAAAGAAGTTCTAACTAGGTTATTGGATTTAATACATATTTCTAGTTATATATACACCTATGGCCCCAATTTTAACTTCTTAGCTTAGGGGTTGTTATTAGACATTTGTAGTTAAATGACAACTATCTTATAAATCATTACTTCCCCGATCAAGTAATATAATTAAAAAAGAAGTAGTATAAGAAGAAATTTGTGGTTATAATTAAATTTGGATCTTTCCTATGATTCTTAATTCAAAGAATATATAAATATATTTTAAATAATAATTTTTGGCATTCTAGGGATTAAATCAATTGTCTAAGAGTGACTGGTACCAAAAGCATTATTTTAAGTCAGGTTTCAGGAAAAAAATTAATTCTGTTGTGTATTTTGTCTGAGTCAAACACCAAATGTTTGTTTTATATACAACTAATAAATCTTTTACCTCAGCATAGGAGTGGCACAGTGAGATTCCAAGGAACTGGTGCCAGTGCTGGTGCCATCTTCCTAGCCTGCTCAGACAGGGAACAAAGAGCTTAGGAGGGACCCATAGTGCTTCTTCAATATGAACTATTTCTAGAAACAGTGGGTAAATCAGAGGTTTCAGTTAACAGAAATGCAAGCTACAAGAGTAATTTCTGGCCTCTAAAATTGAAGCATAATCTGTTTATGAGGAGTTTTGAAATGTTTCTTTTAAGTGGGGCTTTGGCCATCTGTTTTCAAATAGCTTGACCTCTGAAAGAAGTTAAAATAAGAAAGAATCCTTTATTAAAGAGAAGATCTTTCAAAATTATGTCCCTAGTCATGTGAGAATTTCTAATAGAAGTATTTCAGTTATTTTCCCAAACCATTTTCGAGGGTTGACTTATAATGTCATTCATAGTGTATCACTGAGCAGGAAGAAAGTTGGGAAAATTCTTTATCTGTTTTCATCTTTCTTTAAAAAAATAAAAAATGTAGCCAGATTGGAAGTACTGCTTTGCATGTTTATAGAAACCCTGATGAAACTTTTCATACTGTCCTGTGTTTTAAATGACTTTAGGTACCAACAGCCAGCATTTCTGTGGAGGGTAATCCTGCTCTTAACCGTGTAAGATGGACCCATTCTGGAAGAGAGATTGCCGTGGGTGATTCTGAAGGACAGATTGTTATATATGATGTGGGAGAGGTATGGAACTCGTTGCCTGTCATTTTGACACATCTCTATAGTTTTTACAGCACTGCATTGACAGTATCTTTGTAGTTAAAACTAGTCTTTGAAATTCACGAATCATCTAAGCCACATAGTTGTAAAAATAAAACTGACTTTGCACCACAGAAAGATGAATTTTCCTTCTAAACTGGGTCTCCTGTTCTCTATGTAACAGATTTTGAGGGCAATATCATATGTTTGTAGTTTCTAGTGTATTGAAGCATGCATTGCTGAAGGTAGAAGTTTTTCTTTTAAGGTAGAAAACTCTTAAGCAGAAGAAATTTGGAGTTATAGTTTGACTTTGGAGGCTTTACAGAACTGATATTGAGATAAAATATTTGTTTGGATCAGATAGTAGAAACCAAAAGTGGTGTCTTTTGAAAGTTACCCAATGACTGTGTGAAACCTGACTCATGACTCCTGGGCTTTGTTTGAATCTCTCTGTCATTGAATCCATCAGGATGACTTGTAGCACTTTCATCTTTACTATTTAAGTTGGCTGTACACAATGCCAAGGATTTGTTTCCTGACTAGTGGCTTGATCATATATTTTTTTTCTATCCCTTCTGATTTCCCATCCTCTTTTAATACCCCCTCAGCCTTTCACAATTGGATGTGCAGGAGGGAGGTAGATTAAATCATTTAGAACAAACCAATTGAACCATCCACACAGATGAAAATGCTCTGTAACTTCACCATCTACAATGTGATAGCTACTA
Source organism: Erinaceus europaeus (assembly GCF_950295315.1). Classification (NCBI taxonomy): domain Eukaryota; kingdom Metazoa; phylum Chordata; class Mammalia; order Eulipotyphla; family Erinaceidae; genus Erinaceus; species Erinaceus europaeus. The sequence goes on along the minus strand of NC_080179.1, from coordinate 19,641,125 downwards.
ACCACATATTACTATTTAGCACTTAAAATGCGGTTAGTACAACTAGATTTTTTAGTACAACTAAATTTAATACAATTTAATTCAACTGAATTTTATTTTTTAATTTACATTTAAATGGTTCCATTGTGGTTCCTAGTTACCATATTGAATATCATTAATCTAATCATAAGAGTGGTATGATTCAGAAGCAGGAAAATGCACTGGCCACACTGAATGATTTGTGTTCTGATATAACAGTCATACTTTTCTTAACAACAGTTCTTTTCCCTTTTTTTCCCAAGTCATATAAATTTTTTAATTTTGTGATTAATAGTAATTAACACGATTTTAAGATTACAGAGTATAGTTCCACACTGCACTTACCACCGAAGTTCTGTGCCCCACCCTCCCAGTCATAATCACCTTCTCATAGCCTGGATCCAGTTGGGTTATTTCTGTTTCTTTGCTTTGTTTTCAAGTTCATGAGTTCTAGTTCTCTAGACTCTCCATATGAGTGAAGTCATCTTGAGTTGTCTCTTTTTTCTCTAGACATGATCACCTCCAATTCCACCCACTTAGTCCCAGGGAACACAGTATCTTTTTTTTTTTTTTTTTAGAATAGTATTCAGTGGAGTATATATCTCATAACTTTTTATCCAGTCATCTGTCAGTGGACATTTAGGCTGCCCACTCTGGCTATTGTGAATAATGCAGCTATACGCATAGAGGTGCATGTGTTGCTTTAAATTAGGGTTCTCACACCCTTTGGATAAATGTCTAAAAGTGGTATTGCTGGATCACAGGGTATTTCCATTTTTATTTAAGGACTTTTCATACAGTGTTTCAAATAGGCTTCACCAGTCTGTTTTCCTACCAACAGGACAGCAAAGTCCCTTTTTCTCCACAGCCTCACACCTGTCATTTCATGTTTTGTTGATGAAGGCCATTCTCACAGTTACTAGGTGCAGCATTCTTCATATTTCTTTCTTTAAAAAATATGTATTTATTCCCTTTTGTTGCCCTTGTTGTTTTGTTGTTGTAGTTATTGATGTCATTGTGGGATAGGACAGAGAGAAATGGAGAGAGGAGGGGAAGACAGAGAGGAGGAGAGAAAGACAGACACCTGCAGACCTGCTTCACCACTTGTGAAGCAAGTGACTGCCCTGCAAGTGGGGAGCCGGGGGCTCAGACTGGAATCCTTCCACCGGTCCTTGTGCTTTGCGCCACCTGTGCTTAACCCACTGCACTACCGCCTGACTCTCGCCTTTCTTCGTATTTCTATAGGCCATGTACATTTCTTCTTTAGAAAACTGTCTATTCACTTTCTTTTTCCCACTTTTAAAAGAAGACAATTATTAAAAAAAAAAAAAAAAAAAAAGGTTAGCGTGGGAGATTGTTAAAGTGTTGGACTCAGACATGAGGTCTTGAAGTCCTAACCCTGCATCACATGTGCCAAAGTGATGCTCTGGTTCCTCTCTCTATCTCTCCTGCTCACTCTTTTCCCCCACAAATAAATAAGGTGTTCTTTTTTTTTTCTTTTTTTAATTTGGTCATTGGACTGCTTTCATGAGGCAGAATAATTTTCTCCAATATCAAGAACAGTCATGCCATGCTCAAAAAATATTTATATGAAACCAGTTCTTATAAATTGTGCTTCGAAAACTATTTCATACAAAAAATGGTACAAGTAGAGAAAAATGGTACAAGAAGTAGAAAAATTTTAAGGAACCCCTCCTCTGTCGCAAAACCCATGAGATAGTGCACAGAAGGTATATTTACAAAGAGTTACTGTTATTCTGTCTTGCACTGATAGAGATTATGGCAATATCCCTTCCAAGGCTGTCACAACACACTTTACAAACAGTATCTTTTGTTTCAAAATGTTGAAGATCATTGTTCTAATCCCTATAATTATGAAAGACCATTTAGGTCAGTGATTACTTTTTAGTAGAAATTATTTGAAAATAGACTGAGTAATAGTGGGGAAGATGATCTTTTATTTCAGTGTACATAAAGCATTGTCTTTCTTTTAACAGCAGATTGCTGTCCCCCGAAATGATGAGTGGGCACGATTTGGACGAACACTTGCAGAAATTAATGCAAATCGAGCTGATGCCGAGGAGGAAGCAGCTACCCGGATACCTGCTTAAGCTCTTGGAAGAGGAATATGTAATCCTAGTGAATCTGGGGAAGACTCTATGTAGAGCATAGGACTATTTGCATGCTTTTGTCTAAATGATAACTATGAAGAAATTTAATGGAACAACCTGTGGAATTAATTTAGCAAATGAATCTTCCAGTGTCCCTTTTTATATAACGGGCATCTTGCTTGGGATTTGTGTCATTTTTACTACAGCAAATTGACTTTACACATTGCAACCCTTTCTGAATTCTTTATATAGATGTTTATTTGTTATTACTCTTTTTGAATTATTTTCAAGGTATGACACTATATACAGTTATTTTTAAAGCACAGTAATTAAATAAGTTCTGTGAATTTTAGATAACCACCATTCCCTATCATTCTGATAACATCTTACCAGCCATATATTAGGGATATTGTTTATTCTTAGCTTTAGCATCTATACATCTGTCCCAAGTTCTCTTCTAATATTCTTTTCCTTCTTTATAATCCACATAATTATAAATAAAAAATATGTGTTAACTTAAAACTTTTTCATTTTGATATTTACTCTGCATAAGTTTAATCTTTCCGTATCTTTATAATAAAGTATCTTTTCCATATCTTTCTTAAGCTCCTGTTGTAAACAGCAACCTCAAATCTCATAAAGCTTACTGCCTGAAGATAGTGTGTCATACAGTCTGTATAGAGAAAGCTGTAAAACGACTATAGTACTTACTTCCTTTTTGTTCCCTGCTGGTAAAAATCACTAAAAAGGGAGGAAAGGTACAGTATATTGTAGATTTCCCAGTACATTATGAACTGATGTTTAGATAATCTCTCAGTGAGAGAATTTCTCCTAGGTTAACTTTTGTTTTACCCTCATGTTTCCTCTCTACCTAAAATATATTTAGTTTAAAGAATAAGTAGAAAGATGCCTATTAATTGTCACTGATGGAGATTGCGATCCACATGAGCTAAGGGTAAGCCCACCCTTAAGACAAACTGGTTTCATGGTTGTGAAGGAAAAATGCTTAAATAAAATTTACATTGTATCCAGTCCACTTCTTCAGATGCTATTCCAACCCTGTCTACAAACCCAAAGGTTAGTGACAAGTATCAAGAACTAATGTTCAAATCAGCATTTTCATTTAAGGGGAAGGATTGTGTTCAGATATTGATTTTATCCATTTTAAAATGTCCCTTTCCACCAATACTGAATGATCTCACTTATAGGTGGAACGTAAAGGAAAACATAAGGTGAAACTTGAACTGGGTGTGACATACTGCAAAAACAAACGAGAACTCAGAAAGAAGGGACGAGGGCAGGATGAAGGGACATTGGCATCTTCTGTGTCTCCTTGGCACCAGTCAGGGGTGTGCCTATTTGTTTAAAGACAAAACTGTCAATATTGATAGAAAAGTCTTTTGACAGATTAAACTGACTAGAAAAATATGGAGTAGGTCTTTGTACTCTTAGAATTGTAACTTTATATTTTTGAAAATCATCAAGTTATGTAAACTCTACCTTATTTGTTACCAGGTATGCTTTTGCTGAACAGGTATAGCTTTTTGGCGAATTTCTTATTTTGTTGTTATTTTCTTATTGGGATAAGAAGTGGTTATCCGTTTTTTTGTTTGTTTTTTAATTAACTGTATTGGGCAGTTAGTGGTTTACAGTATAGTATTTAATGCATAGCTAAAGCCTGTCCTCTCCATTTGATTGGTGTCTAGGAGAAGCAACAGAACCACAGTGTCCTTCCCTTTCTTCCCCAGAGTCCTTTGCTTTGGTGCATGTTTCAGTCCAAGTTTCACCTTGTGCTTTTTCTTACTGTTCTTTGTTCTTACGTCCGGCTATAAGAAAGATCATTTGGTATTGGTCTTTCTCTTTTTGGCTTGTCTCCCTCAACATGGTGCCTTCAAGTCCTAACCTATTGCAAAAGAGGTATCCTCATCTTTTTTAACAGCTGCATAGTACTCCATTGTGTATATTACAACAACTTCTGTTGTTGGGCATCTGAGTTACTTCCAAGTTTGAGCTATTACAAACTGTGCTGCTGTGAATGTTAATTAGTATGCATGGGTCTTTTCTGATAGGTGTTTTTGTTTTCCCTGGGTACATCCCTAGGAGAGATTGCTGGGTCATAAGGTGGGTCCTTTTCAAGAGTTCTGGTGAATCTCTAGATTATCATTCACCATAGCAGCAAAAACAATCAAATATCTAGAGATAAACCTAACAAAGGACATGAAAAGCCTTTATACTGAAAGCTATGAGGCACTTCTCAAGGAAATTGGAAAAGATACAAAGAAATGGAAAGACATCCCATGCTCGTGTATTGGGAGAATTAATATTGTCAAAATGACTATTCTACCCAAAGCAATATACAGATTTAATGCAATCTCTATCAAGATCCCACCAAACTTCTTCAAGAGCAGAACACAAGATACAAAAGTTTATCTGGAGATTAATAATAATAAAATACCCAAAATAGTCAAAGCACCCGAGGGAAAAAAGCAAGAATGGAGGCATTATGCTTCTAAACCTCAAGACATACTAGCGCCACTATAATCCAAACAGCCTGGTAATGGAACCAAAATAGACACATAGAGCAATGGAATCAAATTGAGAGCCCAGAAATCAGCCTTCACACCTACGGACAACTAATTTTTGACAAGGGAGCCCAAACATCAAATGAAAAAAGGAAAGCTTAGTCAACAAGTGGTATTGAGAAAATTGGGTTGAAATATGCAGAATTAAAATGGACCACAAAATTTCATCATGTGTAAAAATTAACTCCAAATGGATCAAAGATTTAGAAGTTAAGACCAGAAGTGCTTACTACCCTTATGTTGAAGAAGCATTTTTGGTTTTGTAGACAACAATTAACTTGAAGTAAATTTCTGAAATGATTGTTGCTTTTATTATTGCAACCAAAGAAACAAACAGGTCATTAGTAGAAACTACTTACCTATGTCTAGATCCTATTGCCTACAAAATTTAGGAAGTCTCTCTATACAAATTAGTGTTTCACTAACACTGTAACTTACACCTGGGTGGAACTGATTAAAATCAAGGAAGAGAAATGTGCACTGAGCATAGTATTAGGGATGATCTTAGTCTTTCAGTGTTGAGAATATTGGTCTGTTTTGCACTAATAATGGCAGACTTAGAACCTCAAGGAAAGACTTGAATAAAAGTCAGATGGTAGGAAGCATATGAGTTACGTTTTTCAGTTGTAAAAGACAGTATTTTTGTTTCTTTTTGCCATGGTTGTTGCTGGGGCTCTGCACCTATACAATTCCTTTACTTCCAGCAGACTCCCTTTTTTCTTCTAGATGGAAAGAGAAAGACAGAAAGGGAGGACACCACTCCACTACTCAGGAAGCCTCCCCCTTGCTGTTGCTCCCATGTGGTGGCCACGGACACAAATGCAGATCTTGTCACATGGTTAAATGTGCAATCTACTGTTTGAACCTGGCCTCCAGGGCATTTTATTTCATTTATATTTTGCTTTATTTTCTGTTGTTTGTTTTGCCATCACTGGGGCTCCACTATTCCAGGCTGGTTTTTTCAGATAGAGGAAAAGATGCCACAGTTCTGAATCTCTCTTCAATACTGTGGGGGCGAGGCTGGAGCCCAGGTCATGTGCGTGACAAAACAAGCACACTAGCCAAGGGAGCTATTTTGCCAACTCTAGAGCAATGCATTTTTTATGTATTTATTTATTTTTGATAGGACAGAGAGGGGAGGGGAAGATAGAGAGAGAGAGATAAATAAACAGCTGAAGACAGGCTTCACCACTAGTGAGTCAACCGCCCTGCAGATGAGGAGCTGGGGGCTAGAACTGGCGTCCTTGCATGGGACCTTGCACTTCCGTGTGCCACCGCCTGGCCCCCATAAAAGTTTTTTTCATAACCATTATGGTATTTCCCTCCCCCCTCCCTGCCCCAATTTGTTTGTATATTTACTGTTTATTCATGAGAGAAAAAGGGAATGAGAGAGAACCAGAGCATCACTCTTAGGATTGTGATGCTAAACATTGTTTTTGGACCTCATGTTTCTGAGTTCAAAGCTTTATCCAATAAGTCACCTCAATGCATTTTTTTATTATAAATTTTTTTGCCATGGTAGCAAAAACTTTCTATAGTACTTTAATAGTATAGTTACATCAATATATAGATAGAAAATTATGTATTTTTAGTGAAAGAACCCTTCAAATGGGCATATATTGTGAGGTTCCACATATTTGACATTTTAGAAAAGGCAAAATTAAAGGAACAAAACACATTGGTTGCCAGGAATTAGAAGTGGAGAGAGGCTCTGGGGAAAAAAAAAAAAAAAGACCTATCGAAGATATTCTTTAGGATATTAAAAATACATTGTATGTTGTCTATGGTGTTTATAATAACTCATACATGTGCAAATATAAGCCCATGGTGCCTACACATGGGGAAGAGCCTGCAGTCTGGGAAATCCAGGCCATCATCTCCATGAGGGTCTGAGAGGATCGACCCTGATCCCCTCCTGACAGGAGGGGCAGTAGGCAGGTCCCCATCTGACCTCATGACCTTTTTTTTAATTTCTTTATTAGGGGATTAACATTTTACATTTGACAGTAAATACAATAGTTTGTACATTCATAACATTTCCCAGTTTTCCATATAACAATACAACCCCCATTAGGTCCTCTGTCATCCATTTTGGACCTGTATTCTCCCCCCACCCACCCCAAAGTCATTTACTTTGGTGCAATATGCCAATTCCAGTTCAGGTTCTACTTGTGTTTTTTCTTCTGATCTTGTTTTTCAACTTCTGCCTGAGAGTGAGATCATCCCATATTCATCCTTCTGTTTCTAACTTATTTCACTTAACATGAATTTTTCAAGGTCTATCCAAGATCGGCTGAAAACAGTGAAGTCACCATTTTTAATAGCTGAGTAGTATTCCATTGTGTATATAGACCACAACTTGCTCAGCCACTCATCTGTTGTTGGACACCTGGGTTGCTTCCAGGTTTTGGATATTACAAATTGTGCTGCTAAGAACATAAGTGTACATAGAACTTTTTGGGTGGGTGTGTTGGTTTCCTTAGGATATATCCCCAGGAGAGGGATTGCAGGATCATAGGATAGGTCCATTTCTAGCCTTCTGAGAGTTCTCCAGAGGAGGAGAAGGTATCTTATTAGTACCCTCTCCTACACCAAGCTTTTTCCCTCAATTCTTAGTGTTTCTTGTGAAGTATTTTATTCATCCAAATCCCTTGAAACAAAAATAGATAGTTAAAAGGTCAGGAAATTAAAAAAAAAAAAAAAAGGTGAGTCGAACTTCAGAAAAACCTCAGTATAATATGCTGTACAGCTTTCAGAGGCAGACCTCAGGAATATGTGCTGAAACAGCTTGCTGAGGAGAATGTACGTGCTGTAAAGGCCACCACTAGCTGCTCTTGACCTTCTCCCAGACTAGATCCAGGGAAGAAACTGCCTCATACCAAGAAAGCAAATAATTACATAATTGGGGGAAGGATCCAAATTCATGGGGAAGTTTGCCCAAAATTGCTGTATAAATATACCCCAATAAATGTATTCAGCATTCCATTCCGTCCCATTCCCTGAATGATTCCAAGGTTCTTTGCCTATGAATGTTTCGTTTCTTTCCCCCTCATTGAACCCTTGCAGAGCTGGACTCCCGCAAACATTCAACTTGATAGCGCTTAAAAAATAACTACGCCCTCACCAAGATAATAGAGGTAAGAAATCTTTGAAATTTTTAAAATTATTTTTGTCTTTATTTGAGAGATAGTCAGAAATTGAGAGGAAAGGGGGAGATAGAGAGGAAGAGAGACACCAGCAGCACTGCTTCACCACTTGCAAAGTTTTCTCCCTCCAGATGGGGACCAGGGGTTCAAACATAGGTCCTTGTGCATTGTAACATGTGTGTTCAACCGGGTACGTCACCATCTGGCCCCAGAAAGAGATTTTTGTCTTTCTGCTATCTTCTTGCTGATAAGCTAATGATCTTTTATTCTTTTATGCTTGGGGAGGGGGAGTTTAATCCCTGGGAATCTTGTTTTTGACTCTAAAGAGTTTGGGGGCCAAAGAATTATCTCAGCCTATTAGAGTACAGACAGAACTTGCATGTTTTGAGCCCCGAGTAATCTCAGGTTCCATTGCTAGCACTACTGTATGCTGGAGTTGAGCAGTATTCTGGTCTCTCTCGCCCTCCCTCCCTCCCTCTCTCTTTCATCTCATAACTTTTAAAATTTCTCCCACCTGCCTTCCCCAAACTTGCGGGAAATTGTTTAGCTAGCATTCTGGTTTAGAGATGCGTAGATCCAGGGGGGTGGGGTTGATGAAGGTGGTGCTACCAAACTTAAGAGAATTGCCCCAAGGGAAGAATAAAAGCATCCATAAAAATGGTCAAAAACATTCTTTTAACTACTTTCTTCCATCTTACTGACCACTCAAAAATGCTGTTGTACTCACTACAGTACATATTTAAAGCCTATAGTGTATTATATATTTTAAAGTATTTTTCCATTTAAGAAGTCAATTTTAGAAAAAGACCTTTCAACTGTAACTGAAATGCTAACTGGAGAGTTTCCGTAGTCATCACATTGTAGCGCTCTCCTCAATAGACTGTTGCTCCCAGAACTTTTGTTGGACTTTAGGCGCATAGATTTTTTTTTTCTACCTGACTGGTTCACAATTCCTCAACTTCTCAAAGTTGGAATAGATTTCAGATATTTAAGTTTTTTAGTATGCAGCTTCTAGCCACTGAGAGTTTCAACACAGCCAATCAGCACTCTTTTACAAACTTTTCTAAAATTACAGTATTTTGTGTTGTTAGTTTCATAGCAGGAATCTCAGTGTTAGCTTCTTAATATTCCATTACCAGTTCCCAGTCAGAGGATGGAACAGCTTGCACTCAGGTAAGCTTTCAAAAAGGTCTGTTTCACTTTGTGAGGTCTCTTATTCAGGTCTCTGGTAATGTATGACCCTGCCTCTCTGTTAATGCACTTGATTTGGTCAGAAAGCTGTTGGGGCGGTGATTGTGTAGAGTGTAGGACATATCTGCCCTGACTCTGTGACTGAAAATCAGGTACACCACCTATAAGGCTTTGATGGCAAGTAATTTCATCTTTTGTGAATTTTTGTACTGGATTGTTAAAAAAAAAAAAATTCTGAGGAAAGTAATAGAAATGCTTTGCAACTAAACCTCCCATACATAAGGGTGGTCTGGTATATGGGGGAGAGAACACTGGACACAAGCCCTAAGTACCCAGTACCCTCACAATCAGCAGTGTCACCTGGGGCAAGGGTCAGTATTCTCATAGGTGGCTATTAAGTGAGGTAAATATTTGCTTTCAGGGAAATTTACTACAGGTAGTATATAAATTGTAAAGTAATATAAGGGATTTTATATCATTCTGATTTATCTTTTAAATACAAGAATGAGCGGGAAGGTACCTTACCATGCTCAAGACAGTGGGCTCAAAGGCTGGCATCAAATGGGAGCACTCATGGATGACGGAGATGTACTGTGATGCCTCTCTCTCTCCCCCTCTCCCTCTCTCTCTTCCTCTCCTCTCTCTCTCTCTCCCTCTCCCTCTTCCTCTCCTTCTCCCTCCCTCTTCCTCTCCTTCTCCATCCCTCTCCCTCCTCTCTCTCTCTCTCTCTCTCTCTCTCTATATATATATATATATATATATATAAAATCAGAAAATTGCCCCACAAGGCTGTTGGCATCACATGTATGCAAATCTCTGAGTTCATTCTTTAGCACCAGAAAAAAAAAAGTTTGTGTGTGTGTATTTATATTTATATACAAGGACCCAGGTTCAAGCCCTCAGTCCCCACAATAAGGATGAAGCTTCACAAGGGGTAAAGCAGTGGTTCAGATGAGTTTCTCTCTCTTTCTCTACCTCCCCTTGCCTCAGTTTCTCTCTGTTCTTTCAAAAAATAAAAAAACATTTAAAAAGGGGGCCCGGTGGTGGCGCAGTGAGTTATGCACACATAGTGCAAAGCACAAGGACTGGTATAAGGATCCTGGTTCAAGCCCCTGGCTCCCCACCTGCAGGGGGGTTGCTTCACAGGTGGTGAAGCAGGTCTGCAGGTGTCTATCTTTCTCTCCCCCTCTCTGTCTTCCTCTCCTCTCTCCATTTCTCTCTGTCCTATCCAATAGCAATAGCAATAACAACAATAACAATAACCAGGACAAACAAAAAAATGGGGAAAATGGCCTCCAGGAGCAGTGGATTCGCAGTGCAGGCACCGAGCCCCAGCAATAACCCTGGAGGCAAAAAAAAAAAAAATTAAAAAGGGGAAGGGCCAGGTGGTGGTGCACCTGGTTAATTAAGCGCACTTTACGATGCACAGGACCTCAGTTTGAGCCCCCGGTCCCCACCTGCAGGGGGAAAGCTTTACAATTGGCAATGCAGTATTGCAGGTGTCTCTCTGTCTCTCTCCCTCTCAATCACCCCTTCCTTATTGATTTCTGGCTGTCTCTATCCAATAAATAAAGATAATTTAAAAAATAAAGATAATAGGGTTAAGCGCAGGTGGTGCAAAGCACAAGGACCAGAGTAAGGATCCTAGTTCCAGCTCCCGGCTTCCCACCTGCAGGGGGGGTCACTTCACAGGCATTGAGGCAGGTCTGCAGATGTCTGTCTTTCTCTCCCTCTCTCTGTCTTCCCCTCCTCTCTCCATTTCTCTCTGTCCTATCCAACAATGATGACATTAATGACAACAATAATAACTACAACAATAAAAAACAACAAGGGCAACAAAAGGGACTAAATAAATAAGTAAATATTAAAAAATAAAAAATAAAGATAATTTAAAAAAAGAAAAATTTTAAAAGGAGGGAGGAAATGAATGACAGGCGTGGTGAATTCATCATGTAGGTGATGAATCCCAGCGATAACCCTAGTGGCAATTAAAAAAGAAAAGACAGTTTTTGTAGTGACCTGTGCAATGTAGTGAAAGCCTATCCACT